>NC_092161.1:14730495-14831551 GCF_045791955.1 Oncorhynchus clarkii lewisi | reverse complement strand
AAAAACAAACCCCATTGTAAATACAACCCATATTTATGCTTACTTATTTTCCCTTTTGTACTTTAACCATTTGCACATCATTATAACACTGTATGTAGACATAATATTACATTTGAAAATGTCTTTATTCTTTTGGAACTGTGAGTGTAATGTTTACTGTTAATTTGTATTGTTTATTTCACTTTTGAGAGAGAGAGAGAGAGAGATGTAAGTGCTGAGAAGGATGTAACACACAACTCTACCTGTCCGGGGTCGTAGAAGCCGTCCACAGTGATGTCTGTGGGGGCCAGTGTGTTGGTCAGGCTGTATTTCAGAGACAGGTTGGAGTCCAGCAGTCTTTGTAGAGCAATCTCACTAAACGTATTCCTACGGTTAGCTGAGCTGTTGATCTCCTGCAACAAGTCCAGGGCCCTGATACACAACACAACACACACCTTCAGAGCTGACAATAAATTGAACAGAGAAATACTGCCACCTGCTGGCTTCTTAGTAAATCTCTCCCGTGGATCACCACTAAAACACTACCACCTCCCTAGAGATTAGAATCACAACAGCATTTAATTATGCAATCTGTGGTATTCACATACACACACTCACCCCAGCTTGCACATCTCCACGGCAGTGGGCTCATCGTTAGCGCACACGCTGATGGCCCAGCATGCATTGCGGCGTACCTCCTTGTGATTGGACCGTAGCAGTTGGACCAATGGAACTAGGCCTCCCGCATTCCTCAGCTAAACAACAGGAAGAGATGGAATGAGAGGAAGGAGTTGGAGTTTGCACTTTTGGGACTATTCCATTGGTTCCACTGTACCAGGAAAACTATGTGCAGCTCAAGAATTAGACAAATATTTGATCCAGGTCTGAAACACCAGCACTACGGACAAAGACACACTCACGTCTGCCCGTCCCTCAGCATCGCAGGCGAGAGCGGCGAGGGCCTGCGTGGCTCGAACCAGGGTGTGTGTGTCCGCAGACTGCAGCGGCTCCAGGAGGGCAGCCATGGCCCCGTGGGACAGGATGCTGCAGCGGAGGACTTCCTGTTCAGCCATATTGGTGAGGACGGCCGCAGCGTGAGCCACCGCACCGGGGATAACGTCATGGAGCTGCTGAACCAAGCCCTCATCTCCCTCAGCCTCATAGACAGCACTGACACACACAGACACTCACGCATGAATGCACACACACACACAAAGTGAGACCTCATCACATCTGCCTTATTCATAACACTGAGGGAGTGACAGAGGTAGAGAGAGAGAGAGGTGGAGAGAGAGAGGTAGAGAGAGAAAGGCAGTGAGAGAAAGAGAAAGAGAGAGAGAGAAGTAGAGAGAGAAATGAGAATGGAGAGAGAGAGAAGTCATGCAGAAGAACAGCTCCTGACTTGTTATAACTTTTTGGTTAAAAGCGAGATTGACACGATTAAATTAGCAAAATATCTATAGGTAATCAAATTGTACAACTGAAGATCAACACAGGAGGAAAATATTGACAGAGAGTGAGCTAAAAGACCAATCTTAATCGTGGTAGCTGGCCAAATTCAAATCTGTCAGCTAGTTTACCGTCTAGCTTCAACTGTTTACTGGTGGTAACCATAGCAACATGGCCACTGAGGCAGCGCTAGCAGCAACAGAATGAGAGACTTTCCCCCTTTTTTTTGAATATCCAGCAGAAATCAAATCAGAGAAAGGAAGAATCAATTTTAAACAGAATTCTGAGGGAGAACCCAGAAACTTTGTTTGCCGACTGCTCACAAAACAGGACTGTTACAAACCTGTTATTTTACACAGACCACACTACTGCCTGGTGTACAGCTGTAACCAGGGATTTCAGCTATACCACAAAAAAAGGCAAATCCACATTTTTGAGGACAGCGATAAGGACCAGGAAAACAGGTTTTCTGACGGTAAACATGTATCAGAACGGCACTGTCATGGTCCAGGGCAGTGAGGCTGCACTCAGCTCTGTTGTGCAGGACTTCCCCACCCTAACGAAGATAGCGGAAAGCAAAAAAGACAAGGACAGCACCCCGACCTCTCCCCTCACCTCAGGCACCCCAACAGCAGGATCATCCTCCCCCCCTGCCTGCCGACAACCACCAGAACCAAGACCAAGGCCACCATGAGGAGAGAGCTGGTGCAGGTAAAGGAGGAGATGGCAAAGGAGTTGTCTGTCATCAAGAGGGTGCTAGAGCACAGAGAACAGACTATAGAGACTCCCAGAGAGAAGCTGCAGCCCTTCACCACCCCTAACAACCCCACTGACTCACCTTTACCCACAATCCCCGCCCCCCCCCCATACCAACAACCCTTTACCCACACCCCCAATCAACAAGGAGGCTCACATGAGGACACATACTACAGAGAGAAGCTCTCTGCCCCCCTGACACCCTCCCCACACACCCCTCCATGTACACAGGCCCTGTGTACTCCAGCCCCAGACGGTAAAACTGAAGTGACCATCCTCATTGACTCAAATGGGAAATTCATCCAAGAAGATAAGCTCTTCCCCCACCACAAGGTGTGCAATATATGGTGCCCAAAAACACAGGATGCACTCCACATCCTGTCCAAGCCTGACTTTGGCATACCAGGCCACATTATTATTCACACCGGCACCAACAACCTGCGAGAGGAGCAGGAGAGAGTAGGCAGCCTGGTCAACAGAGTAGCAGAGAGGGCCTCTGAGTGGTTCCCCAACTCCCACATCACCATCTCCACTCTACTGCCCTGCAAAGACTTTCATCCCCGTACCATTCAGAAACTCAACACTGACATCACCAGAGGGTGTGGCCTACTCCCGAACGTGCACGTAGCTCACAACCCCAACAACACCCCAAAGCACCTGCACGACCACTCCCACCTGAGGAAGCAGACAGTAGGGATGTTTGCCAAGTCTCTAAAGGACGTGGCACTTGGTAGACAAACACCCCATGCCGCACTGGACAGAGGACCACCCAGAGACACCTACCAGACCACTGCACCACCAAGGAGCCCCAGGCCCCTTCAACGCCACACCAGACCCAGCGCACCGCACAGGCCCCGCCCACCACCAGAGCATCACCACTTCCATCGGCTTAGCCAGACCGGACCGGGCCCAGCCTACTACCCCGCACCAGACCGCCACCCCTACCAGACCAGAGAGGAAGCCCCACGGCCCAGAACTGGCCCTCCTCCACTCCACAGGGCCCAACAGCAGGACCAGCGCAGCTTTGCAGAGGCCCCCAGAGGACAGGAGAACCCTGTAGGATTGAGTGAGATTAAACAGCTCCTCCAATACATCTGCTCTAAACACACACACACACACACACACACACACACACACACACACACACTATTGTAGTAGAATTTATTTGTTCAATGAATAGGAATATTTATATAAAGAATGTTAGCTGTTATCCTGTTTATCTCACTCTTAACAACTTATTAGTTAGTAGTTACTGTATTTCTGACTGCTATTCTTTCTTTTTGCAACATGAAATCACTATCAGTTAGCATGTGGAACATTCAGGGCCTAAACTCATCAACATACAATTAGCATGTGGAACATTCAGGGCCTAAACTCATCAACCTATCAGTTAGCATGTGGAACATTCAGGGCCTAAACTCATCAACCTATCAGTTAGCATGTGGAACATTCAGGGCCTAAACTCATCAACCTATCAGTTAGCATGTGGAACATTCAGGGCCTAAACTCATCAACCTTTGGACTGAAGAGTTTAGCACTGGAGTTCAACAAAACCCTTAAAGATGTTGACGTCATCATTCTGCAGGAGACATGGTGTAAGGCTGACATTGTCACTCACTGTCCCACAGGCTACAGAGAGGTAATTGTGCCATAACAAAAAAGCACAGCTCTGTCAATAGAGGCAGAGACTCTGGAGGACTGATGATCATTTGGTACAAATCCCAACTACAACATCTAATTGATCCCCTCAAAATGGGCAAATATCTAATTTGGTTAAAACTGAAAAAATAATTTGTACTGACAGAAAAATATGTGTTTCTTTACGCAATATATAACCCCCCCCCCAGAATCCTCATATTACTCAGAGGAGATCTTCCCCACCCTTGAGGAAGAGACGTGCCATTTTCAGGCCCAGGGAAATGAGCTCATCTGTGGGGACACAAATGTGAACACAGGAACACTACCTGATCTAACGACCACATGAGGGGACAGCTTTATTACAGGCCATAGTGTCTCTAACTGTCTTCATCTCCCCCATAGAAACAACAGTGACAGACCACATGAGGGGACAGCTTTATTACAGGCCATAGTGTCTCTGTCTTCATCTCCCCCATAGAAACAACAGTGACAGACCACATGAGGGGACAGCTTTATTACAGGCCATAGTGTCTCTAACTGTCTTAATCTCCCCCATAGAAACAGTGGCAGCACCGTCAACAACAACGGAAGGGATCTGTTGCAGCTCTGTTGAAGCCTGGGTCTGTACATTGTCAATGGTAGATTACGGGGAGACTCTTTGGGGAGATTCACCTACTGCTCACCTCTTGGCCAGAGCACAGTAGACTATATGATTACAGACATTGACCCTTCCTCTCTCAGCTCATTCACTGTCAAGCCACTAACACCTCGGTCTGATCACAGCCAAATTACGTTGTTCCTCAAAAGAACAGACATGGAAACAACCACACAGTCACAGCCCAGTAAGCTGTACAACATCAGAAATTCATACAGATGGGCCCAAAGAGAGAGAGGAGAGAGAGGCAGAGAGGTAGAGAGAGAGGCAGAGAGGTAGAGAGAGAGAGAGAGAGAGAGAGATGTAGAGAGAGATGTAGAGAGAGAGGCAGAGAGGTAGAGAGAGAGAGAGAGAGATGTAGAGAGAGAGAGAGAGAGAGATGTAGAGAGAGAGGCAGAGAGGTAGAGAGAGAGATGTAGAGAGAGAGAGAGAGAGATGTAGAGAGAGAGGCAGAGAGGTAGAGAGAGAGAATGCTATATAGTACATTAGGTGTGTGTGAAACCCACTATGAGTTGAGCTGGTTGCTGCTTGTAAGGCTAGACAGGGCCTGGGCTGCTGCCTCTCTCACCTCGCCCCCCTCACTACCAAGCAGCTGCACCACCGCACGGATACCGTCTGGAAAACAAGGACAGTTTAGGGTTGGGCCACGGGTGTGTGTCGGTGTGTGTTTGCACACGCCTATGTGTGTGTGTCTCACCCAGGTCTCTGAAAGCGTCTTTGCTGGCCAGGTGTAGACTCATGGCAGCGACAGCCTGACAGGTAGCAGTCCTCAAACTATCACCCTCTAGAGACAGCAGCTCCACCAGAGACCGCTCGATGTCCTGCTCATGGAGCAGCTTGCGGTTCTCTGCTGAGGGACAGAGAGACAGAAAGAGAGAGGGGGGAGAGCGAGAGAGAAGAGAGAGACACAGAGAGGTAGATAGAGTCAATAGATAGATAGAGATATAGAGAGATAAATAGAGATGGAAGGAGATGGCCCAAACTCATTTACATGCATACTTTGGGGTTCTTATCCTTGCTGGTGTTTTCAGATCCAATGGGGAATCCACTGCATCCCTGTGGGATGCAGAAACTACCAGATAACTTTTCCGTGCAACAATGTCTCTGAAAAACTTCCACATTATTTCCAGGATTATCCGCTTCGATAACCGAGACACCAGTCGGCGGCAGAGAGACAAGCTAGCTGCAATCAGGTCAGTGTGGGACAAGTGGGTGGACCTCCTTCCCCTGTTTTACAACCCTGGGCCCAACGTTACTGTTGATGAGCAGCTTATGCCATTTAGGGGCCGCTGCTCCTTCAGGCAGTACATAATGTCTAAACCCGCAAAATATGGAATCAAGATCTTGGCTGCCTGTGATGCTGCTTCATCATATGTGTGAACTTGCAAGTGGAGCCCCTGAGAAGAACCAAGTGCTGCGGGTTGTCCTGGAAGTGACACAGTGACTCTGTGGCCACATGCAATAACTTGTTTTACTTTGCACAAGCTGGGACAGGAGCTCCTCAAGAGGAAGCTGACGATGGTAGGAACAGTACGAAAAAACAAGCCAGAGCTCCCACCTTAGCTGTTGAATACATGGAACAGGCCTATCATTTCCTCTAAGTTTGTGTTCAAGGCCGACACATCCCTAGTGTCCTACGTGCCAAAGAAAAGCAGAAATGTGGTACTCATATGAGTACGCTGCATAGGGATGGGTGAATCTGTGGCCAGGAACATCAAAAAACAAATCATAATGCATTACATTGCCACAAAGGGAGGGGTGGACAATTTAGACAAGCTAGTGACTGGCTACAGCTGCAACAGAAGAACCCTACGCTGGTCACTTGTGATATTCTTCAACATCTTGGACATCTCGGTGTACAACGCGTTTGTCATCTGGATGGCGCTGAACCCAGATTGGAACAGAGGGAAGCTAAAAAAACTAAAAATGTTGTGGGTCCATCAGACCCGTGAACATTGGGGTGAATAACAAAAACATGAACACCACACAAGGGTTAAACATTCAAACACACAAACACACTTAGCACTTACAGCTCTGAGCCACCCTGGAGATGGCCTTGACAGCGTTTGTCTGTATGTCCAGCAGGGTGGGAGTGGTGATGAACTGTAGTAACCTCTGGAGACCTCCAGTCTCATGGATCAGCTGGAGACTGTCTCTGTCCTCCAGACAGTTAGACAACACTTGGAGGGCTTCTACATGCAGATCACTGAACTCCTACAGGACACAAACACAAGGCAGGAGTCAAATTCCTTCACACTTGAGATACGCTTCATTTTGTTTACCCGGTAGAATGAATTCAATAGAGTGGTCCCAAAAGTGCGAGCTAGCAAGCTTGATCAAGAGCACCTCAAATACTTTACAGGTACTTCCAAGTATCTGATAAATATATTTGACCCAGGTAGTTCTGGGCCACACAGACCTTGTTGCAGAGGAACTCCAGCAGCCTGTCAAAGCCCTGCTCCTCCCTGAAGGTGGCTCGTGTGTCGGTATCCGTGGTTACGACCACCAGCGTCCTCAGGGATAACTGCTGGATGACCGGGAACTCAGATCTCAACAGCTCCAGGAGCGGGGGGACGCCATTTAGCTCACGCACTGCCACGCGGCTGGGGAGGTCCTACACACGTAACATGGGGCTTTAGCTCAACAGGCTAACACAGTCTTGTGGCGAGCAGGGAACTAGGGTTCAAGCCCCTTCAGCCACACACACACACACACCTGCACCAGGTTGCAGATAGTCTCCACAGAGTTCTTCTTGACATCAGGGTCAGGGCTGGACAGAAGCTGTATAAGCGGCTCTAGTCCCTCCTGGTCCGAGATCTGGACCTTACAGCTGAAGTCCACCGACAGGGAGGCCAGACACAGTGTGGCAAACTCATGGACCACAACATCCTCTGTCACAGGAATACACACATAAACACAAACACAGATATAGACAGACAGGAAGATACAAAGAAATGTCACAATGATTTAATATATGATTGATACTTGAGAACATCCAGCCAGAGCATACCTTCAGGTGACAGCTTTCTGATGATAGAAGGAATGGCATCCAGTTTCTTCAGAAGTCTTTTTACATCGTCTTTCAAAGAGAACAGAAACAGAAGTTACCCAAAGTTTAAGGCCACAATCTTGTCTTCAGTCACATGTGAACAGACTGTGAACAGACTCCAGACCGACCCTAAACAACTGATTTTGCATTGTGCGTTGTGTTACTCCTCCTAAATCAGTAGTTACTGTCCTACGGCAGTAGTTAGGGGAGGGGTCCTTACTGTTGGCAGCCATGACCCCCAGGGCCATGAAAGCGTTGCGGCGGACTAACTTGTCTTCGTGGGAGATGAGGTGAGACAGAGGCTCCACCGCCCCTAGCCCCAGCAGAGAACTCCTGTTCTCATCACCTGTCACCAGGGGGAGACAGGGAGAGAGAGAGAGTGAGACATAAAGAGAGAGAGCAAGAGATGGCATTATGCTCAGTAGATAAGCTGCTCCCAAGGTTTGGTCCAGGTTCAAATTAACATATCACCTTCATTACATTGCTTTCCACAGTCCAGTTATTTCCGATAATGTGATTACTTTTGGAAGAAATTATACCATATGGCTATGATATTGGTTCTCTCACCAACATGAACATCAATGGTAAAAAATACCTTTCTCTGCAAATTTGTGGATGGCTTCGCAAGCTTTAACCAAAACCTCCTCTTCGGGGGAATTGAGCATGAGGACCACAGTGGCTGCTTTCTTACTCTCAATTGGCAAGGGGTCAAACTAGAGAAAAGAGAGAGGCAGAGAGCGTTTGACGACTCATTAAATTGACCTCATCACAACAGCAATATTATCTTCATCTTCTTACCACATCCTTAGAAGGAGGCTCACTCTCTTTCTTCACTTTCTTCCCCATCCTGAAACAATAAAGCCACACCTTTTTTTTACCCATTATTACATGCTGTCAATGTTTACGTGGGTGTCAACTTGGCAAGAACAGGCTTACACAGAACAGGCAACGTTGCAAGAGAGCGTGCTAATTACACTGGACGTCCAAACGAGGTGGCTTTAGGTAATTAATGATGACCTTCCTTATAGCCATTTGAATAAATAACCTTTTGTTACCTGTTGTTGAAGTCTGCGGACGGTCAGTACCTAGCTAACCTACAGGTTTTAAACTAGCTTGTTAGCTAGCTAAGGTTATCAATGTTTGTTTGGAAACTGAAGTTGACATTTCGTTGCTAGGCGACAGATACCACGAGGTTTTAGTGGTTGAAACCGGAAGACAGACGTAGAAAGATTTACCCAGTGGTGGAAAAAAGTACCCAACTGTCATACTTGAGTAAAAGGAAAGATGCCTTAATAGAAAATGACTCAAGTTAAAGTGAAAGTCGCCCAGTAAAATACTACTTGAGAAAAAGTCTGAAAGTATTTTATTTTAAATATACTTAACTATCAAAAGTAAATGTAATCTCAAAAATATACTTTAGTATCAAAAGTAAATGTAAGAGTAAATGTAAGAAAACCAGACCGCACCATTTTCTTGTTTTTTTATTAACAGATAGCAAGGGGAACACTCAAACGCTTAGACATCCTTTACAAACTAAGCATTTGTGTTTAGTGAGTCCATCAGATCAGAGATAGTAGATGACCAGGGATGTTTTCTTGATAAGTGAGTGAATTGTATTTATTTTCTTGTCCTGCTAAGCATTCAACATGTAACGAGTACTTTTGGGTACCATGGCAAATGTACGCCGTCGTCCTTTATATTATTTTCGTTAGGAATGTAAAAGTTGTAAAAATATATATATATATATATATATATATAAATAGTAAAGTGAAGTACTTATACCCCAAAAAACGACTTACTTCTAAGTATTTTTACTTAGTTTACACCAGTGGATTTACCTGAAATGATGGAGAGCCGTTGCTGGTTTACATTGGGCCGCACTCTTTAACATGATGTGCATAACAAAGATTGGACCATCAACAAAAACAAACAGTGGAGTGCATCCCATCACATTTCACATGCATGTAGCAGTTGAAGTGGTGCTCAGGGAATGACTGCCTCATGCAACATAAACAATGAAGTAGGTCGGTCCTTTATTTGGTTGATGATGACAGCACAAAATTAAGGTCTATTTCCTCATTTAATTCTGGAAATCACAGACTGTGGTTTTCTATCCACTGGTTGTTCTAGTTACTTTCCAACGTCCTCAGCAATAGCTTTGTATGCCTTGACACTTACATTTCACACAGCAGTTGAATAAACTAGATTTTAGAAAAGATTTGCATTAAAAGAACAACCTGAACATTTTACTAACTGTTTGGTTAGGGCTTATTGGTTTACCTTATTTATATAAGGCAATATGGATGTGTGTAATTGTGCTGTTATGTGTGTACTGTACTCTCTGCTCATCGGAATGTCACCCACACCCACTATTCTATTCTATTAAGCATTGTTGTGGCTGTGCCTTTAAGATGTGGCCTGCCTGTCTCCCACAGCAGCAGAGGCTATTGGCAAGAGGAGAGTGAGTCATCAACCAAATTAGCTCCATATCAACGGACAGAACAGACAGAATGGACAGAGCAGACAGAATGGACGGAACGGACAGAATGGACAGAGCAGACAGAATGGACAGAGCAGACAGAATGGACAGAGCAGACAGAATGGACAGAGCAGACAGAATGGACAGAGCAGACAGAATGGACAGAGCAGACAGAATGGACAGAACAGACAGAGCAGACAGAACAGACAGAGCAGACAGAAAAGAGAGAACAGACAGGAGAGAACAGGGAGAACAGACAGAAGAGAGAGAACAGACAGAACAGAGAGAACAGACAGAAGAGAGAGAACAGACAGAAGAGAGAGAACAGACAGAAGAGAGAGAACAGACAGAACAGACAGAAGAGAGAGAAGAGAGAGAACAGACAGAACAGAGAGAACAGACAGAAGAGAGAGAACAGACAGAAGAGAGAGAACAGACAGAACAGAGAGAACAGACAGAACAGACAGAAGAGAGAGAAGAGAGAGAACAGAGAGAACAGACAGAAGAGAGAGAACAGACAGAACAGACAGAAGAGAGAGAACAGACAGAAGAGAGAGAACAGACAGAACAGACAGAAGAGAGAGAACAGACAGAACAGAGAGAACAGACAGAAGAGAGAGAACAGACAGAACAGACAGAAGAGAGAGAACAGACAGAACAGAGAGAACAGACAGAAGAGAGAGAACAGACAGAACAGGCAGAAGAGAGAGAACAGAGAGAACAGACAGAAGAGAGAGAACAGACAGTATAGAGAGAACAGACAGAATGGACAGAACAGACAGAGCAGACAGAACAGAGAGAACAGATAGAACAGAAAGAACAGGCAGAGCAGAGAGAACAGACAGAGCAGACAGAACGGACAGAATGGACAGAACAGACGGAGCAGACAGAAGAGAGAGAAGAGACAGAACAGGCAGAAGAGAGAGAACAGAGAGAACAGACAGAACAGAGAGAACAGACAGAAGAGAGAGAAGAGAGAGAACAGAGAGAACAGACAGAACAGACAGAAGAGAGAGAACAGACAGAACAGACAGAAGAGACAGAACAGACAGAACAGACAGAACAGACAGAAGAGAGAGAACAGACAGAAGAGAGAGAACAGACAGAAGAGAGAGAACAGACAGAACAGACAGAAGAGAGAGAACAGACAGAACAGACAGAAGAGAGAGAACAGACAGAACAGACAGAACAGAGAGAACAGAAAGAACAGACAGAGCAGACAGAACAGAGAGAACAGAAAGAACAGGCAGAGCAGAGAGAACAGACAGAACAGACAGAGCAGACAGAGCAGACAGAACGGACAGAATGGACAGAACAGACAGAGCAGACAGAGAAGACAGAACAGATAGAACAGACAGAGCAGACAGAGCAGACAGAACAGACAGAGCAGACAGAGCAGACAGAGCAGACAGAACGGACAGAACGGACAGAACGGACAGAACAGACAGAGAAGACAGAACAGATAGAACAGACAGAACAGGCAGAGCAGACAGAACAGACAGAACAGAGAGAACAGACAGAACAGACAGAGCGGACAGAACAGACAGAACAGACAGAACAGACAGAACAGACAGAAGAGAGAGAACAGACAGAAGAGAGAGAACAGACAGAACAGACAGAGCAGACAGAATGGACAGAACAGACAGAACAGGCAGAACAGGCAGAACAGACAGAGCAGACAGAGAAGACAGAACAGAGAGAACAGATAGAACATAAAGAACAGGCAGAGCAGAGAGAACAGACAGAACAGACAGAGCAGACAGAGAAGACAGAACAGACAGAACAGGCAGAACAGACAGAACAGAGAGAACAGACAGAACAGAGAGAACAGACAGAACAGAGAGAACAGACAGAACAGACAGAACAGAGAGAACAGACAGAACAGAGAGAACAGACAGAACAGGACTTCCTCCACCACAACCACAGCTGAAAAAAGCACACTCTGCACTGCTCTGCACCAAAACACCCAAATGCCCTCTAAAAGCATTACAGCACCTCTGGCCATGCGGGACACTGTCAGTGGCCTGCCTGCCCTGAGTGATACAGATTCATCTCAATAAAGCATCCAAGGTTAGGGGATGGGGGTGTGCGGATATTGTATGGATTTTAACTAATGCATTATTAGGGGTTGCAAAAGGACATGTATACAGTGCATAGACACACGCACGGCTGATAATATTCCTTTAAAATAAAAAGTCACCAGCATTTATGAGGTTATGTCACATTATGTATCAATACAGTATTTGAGAGAAGGGAATTACAGCAGAGAGAGAGCGAGAGTGAGTGAGACAGAGAGAGACCCCTTGGGGGAGGTTGGATTGCAGTGTATATATTAGAGGGCAAACCAGAACAGAATGGTATTGTTCCAGGCCGCCTACATTACGCATATTATCGCATCATTATGTCATATTTCTGGGGTTCTAGTAATAGTAAACACTACTTCCGTTTTTATAGAGATCTAATACAGATCTGATAGCTCTAAAATCTATATAAATGCTGAACTGGATTTAACAATTTGGTCATCTGCGCAACGTGTCTTCCAAATTAGGCTACCTGGAACGCTACCATTATCCAATCTTTCTGCGCGAGGGATCGTCGTTCTGGCCGTCACCTGTTAACGTCACGGCAGCAACATTAGCATCCAGGCAGCAACGTTAAGACTTCCGTTTTTATATTTAGCCTTCAAAATAAAACTCTGCAATAATACGCTATGAGGATGATATGAAGTCAATCATTTTGCAGCTTTGCATAGTGCATAATGTTACAATTATGTTACAAAATTATAACTACATCGGGGGGAAACTAAAGATGATTACTAATTTATATAAGATAAATAATTTTATAAGGTGGAGCACATTGAGAAATTGTTGGAGCTAAAGTAAATGAATGTTAAGAACATATTGATCCCGCACTAAAGTCTATATATGGTGTTATTTCTTGGGGGACTGTGGTCTAAATACCCAGCAGCACGTTTTACTCCACCCATTCCATTGGTACCAATGCAAATTACATATAGCCTTTTAGAGAAAAAGAGATGCTATGTGCTGATGTAAAAGTGAGGTTGGGATTACTCAGTAGGGTCTGTATAATCTATATATGGTGTTATTTCATGAGGGACTGAGGTTTAAATACCCAGGAACACTTTCTACTCCACACAATCCATTGGTCCCAAATGCAATACACTGTAGGCCTATAAATTACATAGGGTGAATTCAGAAAAAGTGGGTCATCATACAAACTGGGACTGCTTAATCCTGATGCTTTTATTTAATGGTCTGACAAGTGTAAATCAAAACTAGTGTTACTCAACCGTTGCAGAGAAATCACATGATCTATATCACGTCACTTCATCTATGTGACGTCATAAAACAGGACAAAGCAAGCTTCAATTAGGAAGCTCACCCCGCGAAGCACATAGTAAGATCAGTGATGTAGCTTTTTATGTTTTTATGTTAAGGTTATAAAACTGTCATAAATAATGCACTGTGCCAAATTGTGATTTAAATGTGCATACTATGTACTGGCGCATCAAAATAAAATGTATAAAACGATGCCAATATTATCTTTCAATTTTGTAATTCAGTCTTTGTTTTAGTTGTCCCGCTTTACCGAGCATAGTTATCTCAAGTGTAACAGTTGAATAGGCTTTTCCAATGGAGGAAAGAGATCAGTGTACTTAGGTTAGGCAGCGCTCTGGTTCTTGTAGTACTGTTATCCTGTTTTGTACATGTATTCCAGAGTACAACGGCACCGAACTATAGTAGGCCTACAATTTACGTATAGTCCTGAATGAATCATCAATAATGATGAGTGAGAAATTTACAGACGCACAAATATCATACCACCCCAAAATGCTAACCTCCCCTGCTATTGTAATGGTGAGAGGTTAGCATGTCTTGGGGGTATGATATAAAATGCTAACCTCCCCTGCTATTGTAATGGTGAGAGGTTAGCATTATCTTGGGGGTATGATATCTGTGCTTCTGTAACTTTTCACTCATCATTATTCACGATTAATTCAGGACTATCCGTAATCATGGTAGCATCCACATTACAGTAGAAGTGTTAATAAGAAACATATTATATTCTTATTTACAATAAAAGTGAATCCAAAATTACACAATACATTATTTACCATTGATTTCTATTGGTCACAAAATAATACAAAACATAACCAAAACAAACTGCAAATTGCATCCAAAATGTTTGTAGAGTCACACGATTGTTGTAATCATTGCGTGCTAGGAATTTGGAACCAAACACTAAACGGTTAACTACTTTAATACACATAAGTGAATTTGTACCAATACTTTGGGTCCTCTAAAATGGGTGGACTATGTACAAAAAGTGCTGTAATTTCTAAACGGTTCACCCAATATGGACACAAATTCCCTCAAATTAAAGCTGACAGTCTGCACTTTAACGTCATAGTCATAGTGTATAATTTCAAATCCAAAATGTTGGATTACAGAGCCAAAACAACAACAACAATGTCACTATCCCAATAATTACGGAGGACACTAGATTCTACAGACCCTAGTGCTGCGTTCAAAACAGCTCTGAACTCTGAAAATTATTTGGTCAAATCATGACGCTAGTGAACTTCAGGTCAGAAAATTCGGAGCTATAGAAAGAGACCCGATTTCCAAAGTTGGAATTCAGAGTTGGATGACCGTTCAAATCGATTTTTCCCAGTCGGAGGTCGTTCTTTTTCGAGTTCCCAGTTGTTTTGAACGCAGAATAATCCCAGACCCACTTTTCCTCGGCACCTAGAAAAGTTCTCTCTCTATAAACGAATATGTATTTAATATACCGTGTATTGCATTGTGGCCATTTGTATATCATGAATAAATGCAGGTTAACTACACATTTCTACTATTAGAAAGGTGTAGTTAATTGCCGAAATTCCGCGACCCGGAAATAATGTTTTAGTGTTGCTGACGAGACGGTGATGTGCCACACACCCACTGACTGAGGAAGGCGTAGATGAAACGCTATCACCTCCCTCCTAGGAGCTGTCAGTTGACAGCGCAACACCGAGCCGGAAGCATCGTAGGAAATAACACAGATTTGATACACCGTAGATTTTAGATTTCTCCTCTTTGTCACTGCAATAACGGTTGGGACACTAGCATATTTTGGGGCTGACCAACGAACGCGTAAGAAACAGAAAATATAAAAGGACTGACTAGCTTTCTAGTTTAGTAAGCTATCGTTAGCTTTGGCCAGTGCAGCCGCTGCTCTGCAACAGCTAGCTAAGGACGGAGTGTGTAGTAGGCAGGCGAGCTCCGTTGGAATCTAAAACCTAAGGCAAATTGGAGTATCTAGCTAATACAGAAAAGACTACAGTTGTTTTTGATTGCTCGCTAGCTAAATGCAGAGTGTAGGTGATCATTGAGAGGCTACTCTCCCAGCTCCATAACGAACTGTCACAGACTGGGTGATATCCAGCCAATTGCCACTAAAGATGGCTACAGCGAGCAGCATTGCCGCATCTATTGCGAGCAAGACGAAGAAGAAACACTTCGTGGCTCAAAAAGTGAAGCTTTTCCGAGCCAGCGACCCTCTGCTCAGCGTCCTCATGTGGGGAGTCAACCATTCGGTGAGTCTGTCCATTGGGGTTGGTTAGTGGTGGTCAAATCGATGTTTTCATGACCCTGTACTACTAAACATAACGTTAAACTAGCTAGAAATAGTGTCAGCTATGTGTCAAAGTGTGATTTGACTTGACAGACTCGAGACTGTCAGGCGCAAATCAGGGATGACGGCTAGCAGTAGTTATCGTCCTGGCAATGCAAATTTGCATCTTATCGCAACAGGCTTGATTTTAAATTCCACTTGGCAACAATTCACTTCTAACTAGTTAACTAATTAGCCTTTCAGAGGGTGTTGGATAGATTGTCTGTCGTGTCTCGATTCTCCATTACTTCCATTACTTCCATCACTGACTTTGGTCAATGTGAATTGCTGATAGAACAGTTGTAATAATAATAATAATAGTCAACTCTGCACTCTTGATGTGACATACATACTACAAGTAGCTTAGTGTGTGGGTGGGTCGGTGGTATAAACTCTCCGAGCTCTCAGGGTCCAGTATCGTGAGAGAACAGATATTCCCATGTCAGAGAGCTTATCATCGATCCCTTCCTCAATGTCTCTTTCAGTCACTGTGACTGCATAGAAGGCACAGTTAGAGCCATATAGCCTAACATAGGCTCACTGTCCCAATGTTTCATGACATAACATACTAATTTGCATTGGAACTAGAATGTTGCGATTGTTTGGGATATTGAAGTTCTAAACCAAAGTTTGCTGAATTCTTTAGCCTACATCTGAGTGTCTCTTCAAAATATGAATGATCACCATATTCACCATTCAATTCTCTCTGCAATGCTACACTGGCCTTTTTTAAAGGAAGAGATGTTTACTGTACGTGTTATATCTGGCATGCTAAATTGTAGGCTACAGACAAACTGAGGGGTTTTTAAATAGTGAGCAGAGGTTATTTATTAGCTGGGCCTGAAAGGATTACCCCAGCCCAGCCAGCAGACGAAACCAGAGTTTGCTTTAAACAGAAGGTTAGTCCAAGAGTAAACCGTGGCTTTGTGTCTAAGAGTGAAGTGTTGGCCAGACAGTGGTGTTCTCCCTCAGTCACGCTGCATCAGAGGCTGGTCAGTCCACCTCAAAATTCTACATGAAAACAGTCTCTTAGGGTGCAGGGTTACTAGTGTGTATGACAAGGGGGGGGGGGGGGCACACTATATGGAAACAGTGTTGATTGTGATCTGCTCAGGGCCTAACTAAGCAAAGACTAGCATGTCACGAGCCACAGGAGGTTTCTAGTCCCAGTCACATCTGTGTAAGTCAGGAAGAGGATCCAAGGGAGGTACAGTTGAAGTCGGAAGTTTACATACACCTTAGCCAAAAACATTTAAACTCTGTTTTTCACAATTCCTGACATTTAATCCTAGTAAAAATTCCCTGTCTTAGGTCAGTTAGGATCACCACTTACATTTAAGAATGTGAAATGTCAGAATAATAGTAGAGAGAATGATTTATTTCAGCTTTTATTTCTTTCATCACATTCCCAGTGGGTCAGAAGTTTACATACACTCAATTAGTATTTGGTAGCATTACCTTTAAATTGTTTAACTTGAGTCAAATGTTTCGGGGAGCCTTCCACAAGCTTTTGTGGGGGGAGAGACCACCACTGTCTGGCCAACACTTCACTCTTAGACACAAAGCCACAGTTTACTCTTGGACAAACCTTCTGTTTAAAGCAAACTCTGGTTTCGTCTGCTGGCTGGGATGGGGTAATCCTTTCAGGCCCAGCTAATAAATAACCTCTGCTCACTATTTAAAACCCCTCAGTTTGTCTGTAGCCTCCAATTTAGCATGCCAGATATAACACGTACAGTAAACATCTCTTCCTTTAAAAAAGGCCAGTGTAGCATTGCAGAGAGAATTGAATGGTGAATATGGTGATCATTCATATTTTGAAGAGACACTCCGATGTAGGCTAAAGAATTCAGCAAACTTTGGTTTAGAACTTCAATATCCCAATTGAGGTCAGGGTTTTGTGATGACCACTCCAATACCTTGAGGCACAGTTGTGTTTTTGTTTCATCAGACCAGAGGACATTTCTCCAAAAAGTACTATCTTGTCCCCATGTGCAGTTGCAAACCGTAGTCTGGCTTTTTTATGGCAGTTATGGAGCAGTGGTTTCTTCCTTGCTGAGCGGTCTTTCAGGTTATGTGGATATAGGACTTGTTTTACTGTGGATATAGATACTTTTGTACCGGTTTCCTCCAGCATCTTCACAAGGTCCTTTACTGTTGTTCTGGGACTGATTTGCACTTTTTGCACCAAAGTACGTTCATCTCTAGGAGACAGAACGAGTCTCCTTCCTGAGTGGTATGACGGCTGTGTGGTCCCATGGTGTTTATACTTGGATACTATTGTTTGTACAGATGAACGTGGTACCTTCAGGCGTTTGGAAATTGCTCCCAAGGATGAACCAGACTTGTGAGGGTCTACAGTTTTTTTTCTGAGGTCTTGGCTGATTTCTTTTGATTTTCCCATGTCAAGCAATGAGGCACTGAGTTTGATGGTAGGCCTTGAAATACATCCAATTCACTCAAATTATGTCAATTAGCCTATCAGAAGCTTCTAAAGCCATGACATAATTTTCTGGAATTTTCCAAACTGTTTAAAGGCACAGTCAACTTAGTGTATGTAAACTTCTGACCCACTGGAATTGTGATACAGTGAATTATAAGTGAAATAATCTGTCTTTAAACAATTGTTGGAAAAATTACTTGTCATGCACAAAGTAGATGTCCTAACGGACTTGCCAAAACTATAGTTTGTAAACAAGACATTTGTGGAGTGGTTGAAAAACGAGTTAAGTGTATCTAAACTTCCGACTTGTATCTCAACCAGCGTGTCACTACCACAACAGTTTAGCCCTACATGAAATTATATCCCAGTGGTAGTTTGCCTTCGCCAGGCTTGTCGTGACCACACCTTGGACTGGAATACTTATGTTAGCTCCAGAGAGGGCTGGCTCAGTGGGCTTATGTGGTCCTCTTTAGTCTCAGACAGTATCTGGGTTTGATTCCCAGCCAGCTAGCCCTAGCCAACATGCCCAAACCTTTTGTGTTGTTGCATTGCCTAACACTCGACAGGGTGATGGATAGAATAGTTTTATGCCAGAAGCTGCTTGTTTTCCAGGTACCCACCTCCTGGTCACCAGTCTCTTTCTTGTGGACTTTGCAACACTGCACTAACTGATCGGTTTAGAGTTTATTTCTTTCCGTACTGCTTAACCCCTAGTTATTTTATTTGGGACTATAAAATGTTTTCAGTGTGAACTTAAACAACTAAAACCACATGTAAAGAATGTTGTTTACATCATCTTTAAGAACTAACAACCACCAAAATACAAACTAGACAGGCAGAATCTAAAATGTAAAGAATGTTGTTTACATCATCTTTAAGAGCTAACAACCACCAAAATACAAACTAGACAGGCAGAATCTAAAATGTAAAGAATGTCATGGCATGGAGCCCCCATTTAATTTAGTTATAATTTGAGTCCCTCAGATAGCATAAGAGAACAATCTCTCAGCCCCATGACAAAATGTGTAGATTTTCAGGAAATTTGCTTTAAAACAGCCAAATCCTGCCTCTGTGGCCAAGAGGAGGGTCTGTAAAATGTTCAGTCGGAGACCACTCCATTGGCCACGCTCACTACCCCTACCCCTCCAACGCTAACTTTGCCACCTCTGCTATAAAATTAAAAAATCCTAGGGGAAACACTGTATTGAGGGTGATAGTTGAGGTTCTTGTAGAATTCTGGTTGGAAAAAGCCTGCTGATTGTGTGAGAGCTGCTGTCTTTCCCCAAGTTTGAGTAGGGGTCAGATGGAATGTCTGCTAGCGACAACACTGGAATGGAGAGAGGGGGAGGCCTGACAATGTGTACACACACACACACACACACACACACTCTGAGGCTGGCAAAGAAACAGAACCCTCCTTATCTCCTGAGAGACCCATCAATTAAACCCAGCACTTTCTGGAAACTCGCCAGCACTCTGCATTCCTGTTGCTGGAACACCAGGACCAACGTAGACAACTCAACTGGTAGACACTAGATGACCATGGTAGAGAGAACAGGGGAGTCACTAGATGGCCATGGTAGAGAGAACAGGGGAGTCACTACATGGCCATGGTAGAGAGAACAGGGGAGTCACTAGATGGCCATGGTAGAGAGAACAGAGGAGTCACTAGATGGCCATGGTAGAGAGAACAGTGGAGTCACTAGATAGCCATGGTAGAGAGAACAGGGGAGTCACTAGATTACTTGATTTGATGCAGCACCTCTACCATAGGTCATTCAAATCACAAATTGCGTTTGTGATTTTAAAGCCTCGGCTGTGTGATTGGTGGTAGTGAGTGACAGCAGATGATAGTTGATAGTTCCCTCTCCAAACGGGGGGATTAACAAACTCTGTCTGACACCCAAAGCCTCAGACATTCCTACTCTGTCTTAACACCCTGAGGATATAGGACTTAGTTTAGAGAGAGACTCCCTGACTGTTGACATTCAGCCCAGCCGTTTTGCCGTCCAGCAACATGACAGGCAGGAACCTGTGGCACTCCATCCATGGACAGGAGGATGAGAAATACTGTTTTCTAGAATGTCTGTACACCTCTGGTGAATCATCATCATACATACAGTGAGTGAAAAAAGTATTTGATCCCCTGCTGATTTTGTATGTTTGCCCACTGACAAAGAAATGATCAGTCTATAATTGTAATGGTAGGTTTATTTGAACATTGAGAGACAGAATAACAACAAATAAATCCAGAAAAACGCATGACAAAAATGTTATAAATTGATTTGCATTTTAATGAGGGGAAATAAGTATTTGACCCCTCTGCAAAACATGACTTAGTACTTGGTGGCAAAACCCTTGTTGTAAGGTTGAGGCTGACCCCTCGCTCTCTCTCCTGCTGCCTATTCCTCCGTCCCTCTCCCCCTCGCTCTCTCTCCTGCTGCCTATTCCTCTGTCCCTCTCCCCCTCGCTCTCTCTCCTGCTGCCTATTCCTCTGTCCCTCTACCCCTCACTCTCTCTCCTGCTGCCTATTCCTCTGTCCCTCCTCTACCCCTCGCTCTCTCTCCTGCTGCCTATTCCTCCGTCCCTCTCCCCCTCGCTCTCTCTCCTGCTGCCTATTCCTCCATCCCTCTCCCCCTCGCTCTCTCTCCTGCTGCCTATTCCTCTGTCACTCTACCCCTCGCTCTCTCTCCTGCTGCCTATTCCTCCATCCCTCTACCCCTTGCTCTCTCTCCCCCTGTCTTTCTGAGCCAGTGACTATGTCTGGGTCTGTGTGTGACGTAAGAGGCTGTTCCTATTAATAGCCACAGGATTGACCTACAACTATTATGTGGTGAATATGGATGAAGAACAGAATAGATGGGATCTCACAAAGGACCTGGATTCCCCAGGGACCAGCCGAGCACATTCAGAGTGTGTGGTGTACGTGTGTGTCTTTCCACATGGTCTGTCACTTCTTATGTCTGGGTGGTCGGGTTGGAGAGGGGCAACTTGATGAAGCAGGAGAGGTCGTCTTTTGTGCACAGTTGGGGTTAGGACCTCTGTTGCGCCCTCTACTCGTGTGTGTGTGTGTGTGTGTGTGTGTGTGAGACAGGTGTCCACTGTAGCATGGTGTAGAGCAGAGGGAAATAATGTTATGCCAGAGGAGACAAGGACATTGATTTAAAATATAGCTTTAGTCACCAGCAGTAGATATCCTAGTGCCCTCGTTGCCCTGCATGGCTATCAATGTGTGTACAGTAGGCCCCACCAGAAGTGAATGGTGTGTGTAAAATCACATTTTATTTGTCACATGCACCGAATGCAAAAGGTGTAGACCTTACTGTGAAACTCTTTCTTACAAGCCCTTAAGCAACAATGCAGAATTATTTTAAAAGTAAGAAAATATTTGCTAAAAATCTATATACACAGTACCAGTACCATCTACACAGTACCAGTACCATATACACAGTACCAGCCAAAAGTTTGGACACACCTACTCATTCAAGGGCTTTTCTTATTTTTACTATTTTCTACATTGTAGAATAATAGTGAAGACATCAAAACTATGAAATAACACATATGGAATTATGTAGTAACCAAAAAAGTGTTAAACAAATCAAAATACATTTTAGATTCTTCAAAGTAGACACTTTCTCTTGACAACTTTGCACACTCTTGGCATTTTCTCAACCAGCTTGCCTGGAATGCATTTCCAAAAGTCTTGAAGGAGTTCCCACATATGCTGAGCATTTGACTGCTTTTCCTTCACTCTGAGGTCCAACTCATCCCAAAACAAGGTGGTGTTGGTGGTGGTGGTAGTAGTACCTGGTGGTGGTGGTAGTAGTACCTGGTGGTGGTGGTAGTAGTAGTAGTACCTGGTGGTGGTAGTAGTAGTAGTACCTGATGGTGGTAGTAGTAGTAGTACCTGGTGGTGGTAGTAGTAGTAGTGGTAGTAGTATTACCTGGTGGTGGTGGTGGTAGTAGTAGCAGTAGTAGTACCTGGTGGTGGTAGTAGTATTACCTGGTGGTGGTGGTAGTAGTATTACCTGGTGGTGGTGGTGGTAGTAGTAGTAGTAGTACCTGGTGGTAGTAGTAGTAGTAGTAGTACCTGGTGGTAGTAGTAGTAGTAGTAGTACCTGGTGGTAGTAGTAGTAGTAGTAGTACCTGGTGGTGGTGGTAGTAGTAGTACCTGGTGGTGGTAGTAGTAGTAGTAGTACCTGGTGGTGGTGGTAGTAGTAGTAGTAGTAGTAGTAGTAGTACCTGGTAGTAGTAGTAGTAGTAGTACCTGGTGGTAGTAGTAGTACCTGGTGGTGGTAGTAGTAGTACCAGGTGGTGGTAGTAGTAGTAGTAGTACCTGGTGGTGGTAGTAGTAGTAGTAGTAGTAGTACCTGGTAGTAGTAGTAGTAGTAGTAGTAGTAGTAGTAGTACCTGGTGGTGGTAGTAGTAGTAGTACCTGGTGGTGGTGGTGGTAGTAGTAGTACCTGGTGGTGGTAGTAGTAGTACCTGGTGGTGGTGGTAGTAGTAGTAGTAGTACCTGGTGGTGGTGGTGGTAGTAGTAGTAGTAGTAGTAGTAGTACCTGGTGGTGGTGGTAGTAGTAGTACCTGGTGGTGGTGGTAGTAGTATTACCTGGTGGTGGTAGTAGTAGTAGTACCTGGTGGTAGTAGTAGTAGTACCAGGTGGTAGTAGTAGTAGTACCAGGTGGTAGTAGTAGTAGTACCAGGTGGTGGTAGTAGTAGTAGTACCAGGTGGTGGTAGTAGTAGTAGTAGTACCTGGTGGTAGTAGTAGTAGTAGTACCTGGTGGTAGTAGTAGTAGTACCTGGTGGTAGTAGTAGTAGTACCAGGTGGTGGTAGTAGTAGTAGTAGTACCTGGTGGTGGTAGTAGTAGTAGTAGTACCTGGTGGTGGTGGTGGTGGTGGTGGTAGTAGTATTACCTGGTGGTGGTAGTAGTAGTGGTAGTAGTAGTAGTAGTACCTGGTGGTGGTAGTAGTAGTAGTAGTAGCTGGTGGTGGTGGTAGTAGTAGTGGTAGTAGTAGTACCTGGTGGTGGTGGTGGTAGTAGTAGTAGTAGTACCTGGTGGTGGTAGTAGTAGTGGTAGTAGTAGTACCTGGTGGTGGTGGTGGTGGTAGTAGTAGCTGGTGGTGGTAGTAGTAGTAGCTGGTGGTGGTAGTAGTAGTAGCTGGTGGTGGTGGTAGTAGTAGTAGTACCTGGTGGTGGTAGTAGTAGTAGTAGTACCTGGTGGTGGTAGTAGTAGTACCTGGTAGTAGTAGTGGTAGTAGTAGTAGTAGTACCTGGTGGTGGTAGTAGTAGTAGTACGTGGTGGTGATGGTGGTAGTAGTGGTAGTAGTAGTATTAGTACCTGGTGGTAGTAGTAGTAGTACCTGGTGGTGGTGGTAGTAGTAGTACCTGGTGGTGGTAGTAGTAGTACCTGGTGGTGGTGGTAGTAGTAGTAGTAGTACCTGGTGGTGGTGGTGGTAGTAGTAGTAGTAGTACCTGGTGGTGGTGGTGGTAGTAGTAGTACCTGGTGGTGGTGGTAGTAGTATTACCTGGTGGTGGTAGTAGTAGTAGTACCTGGTGGTAGTAGTAGTAGTACCAGGTGGTGGTAGTAGTAGTAGTAGTACCAGGTGGTGGTAGTAGTAGTAGTAGTACCAGGTGGTGGTAGTAGTAGTAGTAGTACCTGGTGGTAGTAGTAGTAGTAGTAGTACCTGGTGGTAGTAGTACCTGGTGGTAGTAGTAGTAGTACCAGGTGGTGGTAGTAGTAGTAGTAGTAGTACCTGGTGGTGGTAGTAGTAGTAGTAGTACCTGGTGGTGGTAGTAGTAGTAGTGGTAGTAGTAGTAGTAGTGGTAGTAGTAGTAGTAGTACCTGGTGGTGGTAGTAGTAGTGGTAGTAGTAGTAGTAGTGGTAGTAGTAGTAGTAGTACCTGGTGGTGGTGGTGGTGGTGGTAGTAGTAGGTGGTGGTAGTAGTAGTGGTAGTAGTAGTAGTAGTGGTAGTAGTAGTAGTAGTACCTGGTGGTGGTAGTAGTAGTAGTAGTAGCTGGTGGTGGTGGTAGTAGTAGTGGTAGTAGTAGTACCTGGTGGTGGTGGTGGTGGTGGTAGTAGTAGTAGTACCTGGTGGTGGTAGTAGTAGTAGTAGTAGTAGTACCTGGTGGTGGTGGTGGTGGTGGTGGTGGTAGTAGTAGTAGCTGGTGGTGGTAGTAGTAGTACCTGGTGGTGGTGGTAGTAGTAGTAGTACCTGGTGGTGGTAGTAGTAGTAGTACCTGATGGTGGTAGTAGTAGTAGTACCTGGTGGTGGTAGTAGTGGTAGTAGTATTACCTGGTGGTGGTGGTGGCAGTAGTAGTACCTGGTGGTGGTAGTAGTATTACCTGGTGGTGGTGGTAGTAGTATTACCTGGTGGTGGTGGTGGTGGTAGTAGTAGTAGTAGTAGTACCTGGTGGTAGTAGTAGTAGTAGTAGTACCTGGTGGTAGTAGTAGTAGTAGTAGTACCTGGTGGTAGTAGTAGTAGTAGTAGTACCTGGTGGTGGTGGTAGTAGTAGTACCTGGTGGTGGTAGTAGTAGTAGTAGTACCTGGTGGTGGTGGTGGTAGTAGTAGTAGTACCTGGTAGTAGTAGTAGTAGTAGTACCTGGTGGTAGTAGTAGTACCTGGTGGTGGTAGTAGTAGTACCAGGTGGTGGTAGTAGTAGTAGTAGTACCTGGTGGTGGTAGTAGTAGTAGTAGTAGTAGTACCTGGTGGTAGTAGTAGTAGTAGTAGTAGTAGTAGTACCTGGTGGTGGTAGTAGTAGTAGTACCTGGTGGTGGTGGTAGTAGTAGTAGTAGTACCTGGTCGTGGTGGTGGTAGCAGTAGTAGTAGTAGTAGTAGTACCTGGTGGTGGTGGTAGTAGTAGTACCTGGTGGTGGTGGTAGTAGTATTACCTGGTGGTGGTAGTAGTAGTAGTACCTGGTGGTAGTAGTAGTAGTACCAGGTGGTAGTAGTAGTAGTACCAGGTGGTGGTAGTAGTAGTAGTACCAGGTGGTGGTAGTAGTAGTAGTAGTAGTACCTGGTGGTAGTAGTAGTAGTAGTACCTGGTGGTAGTAGTAGTAGTACCTGGTGGTAGTAGTAGTAGTACCAGGTGGTGGTAGTAGTATTAGTAGTACCTGGTGGTGGTAGTAGTAGTAGTAGTACCTGGTGGTGGTGGTGGTGGTGGTGGTAGTAGTATTACCTGGTGGTGGTAGTAGTAGTGGTAGTAGTAGTAGTAGTACCTGGTGGTGGTAGTAGTAGTAGTAGTAGCTGGTGGTGGTGGTAGTAGTAGTGGTAGTAGTAGTACCTGGTGGTGGTGGTGGTAGTAGTAGTAGTAGTACCTGGTGGTGGTAGTAGTAGTGGTAGTAGTAGTACCTGGTGGTGGTGGTGGTGGTGGTGGTAGTAGTAGCTGGTGGTGGTAGTAGTAGTAGCTGGTGGTGGTGGTAGTAGTAGTAGTACCTGGTGGTGGTAGTAGTAGTAGTAGTACCTGGTGGTGGTAGTAGTAGTACCTGGTAGTAGTAGTGGTAGTAGTAGTAGTAGTACCTGGTGGTGGTAGTAGTAGTAGTACGTGGTGGTGATGGTGGTAGTAGTAGTAGTAGTAGTACCTGGTAGTAGTAGTGGTAGTAGTAGTATTAGTACCTGGTGGTAGTAGTAGTAGTACCTGGTGGTGGTGGTAGTAGTAGTACCTGGTGGTGGTAGTAGTAGTACCTGGTGGTGGTGGTAGTAGTAGTAGTAGTACCTGGTGGTGGTGGTGGTATTAGTAGTAGTAGTAGTACCTGGTGGTGGTGGTGGTAGTAGTAGTACCTTGTGGTGGTGGTAGTAGTATTACCTGGTGGTGGTAGTAGTAGTAGTACCTGGTGGTAGTAGTAGTAGTACCAGGTGGTGGTAGTAGTAGTAGTAGTACCAGGTGGTGGTAGTAGTAGTAGTAGTACCAGGTGGTGGTAGTAGTAGTAGTAGTACCTGGTGGTAGTAGTAGTAGTAGTAGTACCTGGTGGTAGTAGTACCTGGTGGTAGTAGTAGTAGTACCAGGTGGTGGTAGTAGTAGTAGTAGTAGTACCTGGTGGTGGTAGTAGTAGTAGTAGTACCTGGTGGTGGTAGTAGTAGTAGTGGTAGTAGTAGTAGTAGTGGTAGTAGTAGTAGTAGTACCTGGTGGTGGTGGTAGTAGTGGTAGTAGTAGTAGTAGTGGTAGTAGTAGTAGTAGTACCTGGTGGTGGTGGTGGTGGTGGTAGTAGTATTACCTGGTGGTGGTAGTAGTAGTGGTAGTAGTAGTAGTAGTGGTAGTAGTAGTAGTAGTACCTGGTGGTGGTAGTAGTAGTAGTAGTAGCTGGTGGTGGTGGTAGTAGTAGTGGTAGTAGTAGTACCTGGTGGTGGTGGTGGTGGTAGTAGTAGTAGTACCTGGTGGTGGTAGTAGTAGTAGTAGTAGTAGTACCTGGTGGTGGTGGTGGTGGTGGTGGTGGTGGTAGTAGTAGTAGTAGCTGGTGGTGGTAGTAGTAGTACCTGGTGGTGGTGGTAGTAGTAGTAGTACCTGGTGGTGGTAGTAGTAGTAGTACCTGATGGTGGTAGTAGTAGTAGTACCTGGTGGTGGTAGTAGTAGTAGTGGTAGTAGTATTACCTGGTGGTGGTGGTGGCAGTAGTAGTACCTGGTGGTGGTAGTAGTATTACCTGGTGGTGGTGGTAGTAGTATTACCTGGTGGTGGTGGTGGTGGTAGTAGTAGTAGTAGTACCTGGTGGTAGTAGTAGTAGTAGTAGTACCTGGTGGTAGTAGTAGTAGTAGTAGTACCTGGTGGTAGTAGTAGTAGTAGTAGTAGTACCTGGTGGTGGTAGTAGTAGTAGTAGTACCTGGTGGTGGTGGTGGTAGTAGTAGTAGTACCTGGTAGTAGTAGTAGTAGTAGTACCTGGTGGTAGTAGTAGTACCTGGTGGTGGTAGTAGTAGTACCAGGTGGTGGTAGTAGTAGTAGTAGTACCTGGTGGTGGTAGTAGTAGTAGTAGTAGTAGTACCTGGTGGTAGTAGTAGTAGTAGTAGTAGTAGTAGTAGTAGTAGTACCTGGTGGTGGTAGTAGTAGTAGTACCTGGTGGTGGTGGTAGTAGTAGTACCTGGTGGTGGTAGTAGTAGTACCTGGTGGTGGTGGTAGTAGTAGTAGTAGTACCTGGTCGTGGTGGTGGTAGCAGTAGTAGTAGTAGTAGTAGTACCTGGTGGTGGTGGTAGTAGTAGTACCTGGTGGTGGTGGTAGTAGTATTACCTGGTGGTGGTAGTAGTAGTAGTACCTGGTGGTAGTAGTAGTAGTACCAGGTGGTAGTAGTAGTAGTACCAGGTGGTGGTAGTAGTAGTAGTACCAGGTGGTGGTAGTAGTAGTAGTAGTACCTGGTGGTAGTAGTAGTAGTAGTACCTGGTGGTAGTAGTAGTAGTACCTGGTGGTAGTAGTAGTAGTACCAGGTGGTGGTAGTAGTAGTAGTAGTACCTGGTGGTGGTAGTAGTAGTAGTAGTACCTGGTGGTGGTGGTGGTGGTAGTAGTATTACCTGGTGGTGGTAGTAGTAGTGGTAGTAGTAGTAGTAGTACCTGGTGGTAGTAGTAGTAGTACCAGGTGGTGGTAGTAGTAGTAGTAGTACCAGGTGGTGGTAGTAGTAGTAGTAGTACCAGGTGGTGGTAGTAGTAGTAGTAGTACCAGGTGGTGGTAGTAGTAGTAGTAGTACCTGGTGGTAGTAGTAGTAGTAGTAGTACCTGGTGGTAGTAGTACCTGGTGGTAGTAGTAGTAGTACCAGGTGGTGGTAGTAGTAGTAGTAGTAGTACCTGGTGGTGGTAGTAGTAGTAGTAGTACCTGGTGGTGGTAGTAGTAGTAGTGGTAGTAGTAGTAGTAGTGGTAGTAGTAGTAGTAGTACCTGGTGGTGGTAGTAGTAGTGGTAGTAGTAGTAGTAGTGGTAGTAGTAGTAGTAGTACCTGGTGGTGGTGGTGGTGGTGGTAGTAGTATTACCTGGTGGTGGTAGTAGTAGTGGTAGTAGTAGTAGTAGTGGTAGTAGTAGTAGTAGTACCTGGTGGTGGTAGTAGTAGTAGTAGTAGCTGGTGGTGGTGGTAGTAGTAGTGGTAGTAGTAGTACCTGGTGGTGGTGGTGGTGGTAGTAGTAGTAGTACCTGGTGGTGGTGGTGGTGGTAGTAGTAGTAGTAGTACCTGGTGGTAGTAGTAGTAGTAGTAGTACCTGGTGGTAGTAGTAGTAGTAGTAGTACCTGGTGGTAGTAGTAGTAGTAGTAGTACCTGGTGGTGGTGGTAGTAGTAGTACCTGGTGGTGGTAGTAGTAGTAGTAGTACCTGGTGGTGGTGGTGGTAGTAGTAGTAGTACCTGGTAGTAGTAGTAGTAGTAGTACCTGGTGGTAGTAGTAGTACCTGGTGGTGGTAGTAGTAGTACCAGGTGGTGGTAGTAGTAGTAGTAGTACCTGGTGGTGGTAGTAGTAGTAGTAGTAGTAGTACCTGGTGGTAGTAGTAGTAGTAGTAGTAGTAGTAGTAGTAGTACCTGGTGGTGGTAGTAGTAGTAGTACCTGGTGGTGGTGGTAGTAGTAGTACCTGGTGGTGGTAGTAGTAGTACCTGGTGGTGGTGGTAGTAGTAGTAGTAGTACCTGGTCGTGGTGGTGGTAGCAGTAGTAGTAGTAGTAGTAGTACCTGGTGGTGGTGGTAGTAGTAGTACCTGGTGGTGGTGGTAGTAGTATTACCTGGTGGTGGTAGTAGTAGTAGTACCTGGTGGTAGTAGTAGTAGTACCAGGTGGTAGTAGTAGTAGTACCAGGTGGTGGTAGTAGTAGTAGTACCAGGTGGTGGTAGTAGTAGTAGTAGTACCTGGTGGTAGTAGTAGTAGTAGTACCTGGTGGTAGTAGTAGTAGTACCTGGTGGTAGTAGTAGTAGTACCAGGTGGTGGTAGTAGTAGTAGTAGTACCTGGTGGTGGTAGTAGTAGTAGTAGTACCTGGTGGTGGTGGTGGTGGTGGTGGTAGTAGTATTACCTGGTGGTGGTAGTAGTAGTGGTAGTAGTAGTAGTAGTACCTGGTGGTGGTAGTAGTAGTAGTAGTAGCTGGTGGTGGTGGTGGTAGTAGTAGTGGTAGTAGTAGTACCTGGTGGTGGTGGTGGTAGTAGTAGTAGTAGTACCTGGTGGTGGTAGTAGTAGTGGTAGTAGTAGTACCTGGTGGTGGTGGTGGTGGTGGTGGTGGTGGTGGTAGTAGTAGCTGGTGGTGGTAGTAGTAGTAGCTGGTGGTGGTGGTAGTAGTAGTAGTACCTGGTGGTGGTAGTAGTAGTAGTAGTACCTGGTGGTGGTAGTAGTAGTACCTGGTAGTAGTAGTGGTAGTAGTAGTAGTAGTACCTGGTGGTGGTAGTAGTAGTAGTACGTGGTGGTGATGGTGGTAGTAGTAGTAGTAGTAGTACCTGGTAGTAGTAGTGGTAGTAGTAGTATTAGTACCTGGTGGTAGTAGTAGTAGTACCTGGTGGTGGTGGTAGTAGTAGTACCTGGTGGTGGTAGTAGTAGTACCTGGTGGTGGTGGTAGTAGTAGTAGTAGTACCTGGTGGTGGTGGTGGTAGTAGTAGTAGTAGTAGTACCTGGTGGTGGTGGTGGTAGTAGTAGTACCTGGTGGTGGTGGTAGTAGTATTACCTGGTGGTGGTAGTAGTAGTAGTACCTGGTGGTAGTAGTAGTAGTACCAGGTGGTGGTAGTAGTAGTAGTAGTACCAGGTGGTGGTAGTAGTAGTAGTAGTACCAGGTGGTGGTAGTAGTAGTAGTAGTACCAGGTGGTGGTAGTAGTAGTAGTAGTACCTGGTGGTAGTAGTAGTAGTAGTAGTACCTGGTGGTAGTAGTACCTGGTGGTAGTAGTAGTAGTACCAGGTGGTGGTAGTAGTAGTAGTAGTAGTACCTGGTGGTGGTAGTAGTAGTAGTAGTACCTGGTGGTGGTAGTAGTAGTAGTGGTAGTAGTAGTAGTAGTGGTAGTAGTAGTAGTAGTACCTGGTGGTGGTAGTAGTAGTGGTAGTAGTAGTAGTAGTGGTAGTAGTAGTAGTAGTACCTGGTGGTGGTGGTGGTGGTGGTAGTAGTAGTGGTGGTAGTAGTAGTAGTAGTAGTAGTAGTGGTAGTAGTAGTAGTAGTACCTGGTGGTGGTAGTAGTAGTAGTAGTAGCTGGTGGTGGTGGTAGTAGTAGTGGTAGTAGTAGTACCTGGTGGTGGTGGTGGTGGTGGTAGTAGTAGTAGTACCTGGTGGTGGTAGTAGTAGTAGTAGTAGTAGTAGTACCTGGTGGTGGTGGTGGTGGTGGTGGTAGTAGTAGTAGTAGCTGGTGGTGGTAGTAGTAGTAGCTGGTGGTGGTGGTAGTAGTAGTAGTACCTGGTGGTGGTAGTAGTAGTAGTAGTACCTGGTGGTGGTAGTAGTAGTAGTAGTACCTGGTAGTAGTAGTGGTAGTAGTAGTAGTAGTACCTGGTGGTGGTAGTAGTAGTAGTACGTGGTGGTGATGGTGGTAGTAGTAGTAGTAGTAGTACCTGGTAGTAGTAGTAGTAGTAGTACCTGGTGGTGGTAGTAGTAGTAGCTGGTGGTGGTGGTAGTAGTAGTACCTGGTGGTAGTAGTAGTAGTAGTAGTACCTGGTGGTGGTGGTAGTAGTAGTAGTAGTAGTAGTAGTAGTAGCTGGTGGTGGTGGTGGTAGTAGTAGCTGGTGGTGGTGGTGGTAGTAGTAGCTGGTGGTGGTAGTAGTAGTAGTAGTACCTGGTGGTGGTGGTGGTAGTAGTAGTAGTAGTAGTAGTAGTAGTAGTAGTAGTAGTAGCTGGTGGTGGTGGTGGTGGTGGTAGTAGTAGTAGTGGTAGTAGTAGTAGTACCTGGTGGTGGTAGTAGTAGTAGTACGTGGTGGTGATGGTGGTAGTAGTAGTAGTAGTACCTGGTAGTAGTAGTGGTAGTAGTAGTAGTAGTACCTGGTGGTAGTAGTAGTAGTACCTGGTGGTGGTGGTAGTAGTAGTACCTGGTGGTGGTAGTAGTAGTACCTGGTGGTGGTAGTAGTAGTAGTACGTGGTGGTGATGGTGGTAGTAGTAGTAGTAGTAGTACCTGGTAGTAGTAGTAGTAGTAGTACCTGGTGGTGGTAGTAGTAGTAGCTGGTGGTGGTGGTAGTAGTAGTACCTGGTGGTAGTAGTAGTAGTAGTAGTACCTGGTGGTGGTAGTAGTAGTAGTAGTAGTACCTGGTGGTGGTAGTAGTAGTAGTAGTACCTGGTGGTGGTAGTAGTAGTAGCTGGTGGTGGTGGTGGTAGTAGTAGCTGGTGGTGGTAGTAGTAGTAGTAGTACCTGGTGGTGGTGGTGGTAGTAGTAGTAGTAGTAGTAGTAGGTGGTGGTGGTGGTGGTAGTAGTAGTAGTAGTGGTAGTAGTAGTAGTACCTGGTGGTGGTAGTAGTAGTAGTACGTGGTGGTGATGGTGGTAGTAGTAGTAGTAGTACCTGGTAGTAGTAGTGGTAGTAGTAGTAGTAGTACCTGGTGGTAGTAGTAGTAGTACCTGGTGGTGGTGGTAGTAGTAGTACCTGGTGGTGGTAGTAGTAGTACCTGGTGGTGGTGGTAGTAGTAGTAGTAGTACCTGGTGGTGGTGGTGGTGGTAGTAGTAGTAGTAGTAGTACCTGGTGGTGGTGGTAGTAGTAGTACCTGGTGGTGGTGGTGGTAGTAGTATTACCTGGTCGTGGTGGTAGTAGTAGTACCTGGTGGTGGTAGTAGTAGTACCTGGTGGTGGTGGTAGTAGTAGTAGTAGTAGTACCTGGTGGTGGTGGTGGTGGTAGTACCTGGTGGCAGTAGTAGTAGTACCAGGTGGTGGTAGTAGTAGTAGTAGTACCAGGTGGTGGTAGTAGTAGTAGTAGTACCTGGTGGTGGTAGTAGTAGTAGTACCAGGTGGTGGTAGTAGTAGTAGTAGTACCTGGTGGTAGTAGTAGTAGTAGTACCTGGTGGTAGTAGTAGTAGTACCTGGTGGTAGTAGTAGTAGTACCAGGTGGTGGTAGTAGTAGTAGTAGTACCTGGTGGTGGTAGTAGTAGTAGTAGTACCTGGTGGTGGTAGTAGTAGTAGTAGTACCTGGTGGTGGTGGTGGTGGTAGTAGTATTACCTGGTGGTGGTAGTAGTAGTGGTAGTAGTAGTAGTAGTACCTGGTGGTGGTAGTAGTAGTAGTAGTAGCTGGTGGTGGTGGTAGTAGTAGTGGTAGTAGTAGTACCTGGTGGTGGTGGTGGTAGTAGTAGTAGTACCTGGTGGTGGTAGTAGTAGTAGTAGTAGTAGTAGTAGTAGTACCTGGTGGTGGTGGTGGTGGTGGTAGTAGTAGTAGCTGGTAGTAGTAGTAGTAGTAGCTGGTGGTGGTGGTAGTAGTAGTAGTACCTGGTGGTGGTGGTAGTAGTAGTAGTACCTGGTGGTGGTAGTAGTAGTAGTAGTACCTGGTAGTAGTAGTGGTAGTAGTAGTAGTAGTACCTGGTGGTGGTAGTAGTAGTAGTACGTGGTGGTGATGGTGGTAGTAGTAGTAGTAGTAGTACCTGGTAGTAGTAGTGGTAGTAGTAGTAGTAGTACCTGGTGGTGGTAGTAGTAGTAGCTGGTGGTAGTAGTAGTAGTAGTAGTAGTACCTGGTGGTGGTAGTAGTAGTAGTAGTAGTAGTACCTGGTGGTGGTAGTAGTAGTAGCTGGTGGTGGTGGTGGTAGTAGTAGCTGGTGGTGGTGGTGGTAGTAGTAGCTGGTGGTGGTAGTAGTAGCTGGTGGTGGTGGTAGTAGTAGTAGTAGTAGTACCTGGTGGTGGTAGTAGTAGTAGTAGTAGTAGTAGTACCTGGTGGTGGTAGTAGTAGTACCTGGTGGCAGTAGTAGTAGTACCAGGTGGTGGTAGTAGTAGTAGTAGTACCAGGTGGTGGTAGTAGTAGTAGTAGTACCTGGTGGTGGTAGTAGTAGTAGTACCAGGTGGTGGTAGTAGTAGTAGTAGTACCTGGTGGTAGTAGTAGTAGTAGTAGTACCTGGTGGTGGTAGTAGTAGTACCTGATGGTGGTAGTAGTAGTACCTGGTGGTGGTGGTAGTAGTAGTAGTACCTGGTGGTGGTAGTAGTAGTACCTGGTGGTGGTGGTGGTAGTAGTACCTGGTGGTGGTAGTAGTAGTACCTGGTGGTGGTGGTGGTAGTAGTAGTAGTAGTAGTAGTAGTAGTAGTACCTGGTAGTAGTAGTGGTAGTAGTAGTAGTAGTACCTGGTGGTGGTGGTAGTAGTAGTAGCTGGTGGTGGTGGTAGTAGTAGTACCTGGTGGTGGTAGTAGTAGTACCTGGTGGTAGTAGTAGTAGTAGTAGTAGTACCTGGTGGTGGTAGTAGTAGTAGTAGTAGTAGTACCTGGTGGTGGTAGTAGTAGTAGTAGTAGTAGTAGCTGGTGGTGGTAGTAGTAGTAGTACCTGGTGGTGGTGGTAGTAGTAGTAGTACCTGGTGGTGGTGGTAGTAGTAGTACCTGGTGGTGGTGGTAGTAGTAGTAGTAGTACCTGGTGGTGGTGGTGGTAGTAGTAGTAGTAGTAGTACCTGGTGGTAGTAGTATTACCTGGTGGTGGTAGTAGTAGTAGTACCTGGTGGTAGTAGTAGTAGTAGTAGTACCTGGTGGTGGTAGTAGTAGTACCTGATGGTGGTGGTGGTAGTAGTAGTACCTGGTGGTGGTGGTGGTAGTAGTAGTAGTAGTAGTAGTAGTAGTAGTAGTAGTAGTAGTAGTAGTACCTGGTGGTGGTAGTAGTAGTACCTGGTGGTGGTAGTAGTAGTACCTGGTGGTGGTAGTAGTAGTAGTACCTGGTGGTGGTAGTAGTAGTAGTACCTGGTGGTGGTAGTAGTACCTGGTGGTGGTAGTAGTAGTAGTAGTACCTGCTGGTAGTAGTAGTAGTAGTAGTACCTGCTGGTGGTAGTAGTAGTAGTAGTAGTGTTACCTGGTGGTGGTGGTGGTAGTAGTAGTGTTACCTGGTGGTAGTAGTAGTGTTACCTGGTGGTGGTAGTAGTAGTAGTACCTGGTGGTGGTGGTAGTAGTAGTAGTACACTAGTAGTAGTAGTAGTAGTAGTAGTAGTAGTAGTAGTAGTAGTAGTACCTGGTGGTGGTAGTAGTAGTAGTAGTAGTAGTACCTGGTGGTAGTAGTAGTACCTGGTGGTGGTAGTAGTAGTACCTGGTGGTGGTAGTAGTAGTACCTGGTGGTGGTAGTAGTAATACCTGGTAGTAGTAGTAGTAGTACCTAGTAGTAGTAGTAGTAGTAGTAGTAGTAGTACCTGGTGGTGGTAGTAGTAATACCTGGTGGTGGTAGTAGTAGTACCTGGTAGTAGTAGTAGTAGTACCTAGTAGTAGTAGTAGTAGTAGTAGTAGTAGTAGTAGTAGTACCTGGTGGTGGTAGTGGTAGTAGTACCTGATGGTGGTGGTGGTAGTAGTAGTAGTACCTGGTGGTGGTAGTAGTAGTACCTGGTGGTGGTAGTAGTAGTACCTGGTGCTGGTAGTAGTAGTACCTGGTGGTAGTAGTAGTAGTAGTACCTGGTAGTAGTAGTAGTACCTGGTAGTAGTACCTGGTGGTGGTAGTGGTAGTAGTACCTGGTGGTGGTAGTGGTAGTGGTATTAGTACCTGCTGGTGGTGGTGGTAGTAGTAGTGTTACCTGGTGGTGGTAGTAGTAGTGTTACCTGGTGGTGGTGGTAGTAGTAGTACCTGGTGGTAGTAGTAGTAGTGGTAGTAGTACGTGGTGGTAGTAGTAGTAGTAGTGGTAGTAGTACCTGGTGGTGGTAGTAGTATTAGTAGTGGTAGTAGTACCTGGTGGTGGTGGTGGTAGTAGTAGTAGTAGTAGTACCTGGTGGTGGTGGTAGTAGTAGTAGTAGTAGTACCTGGTGGTGGTAGTAGTATTCGTAGTGGTAGTATTACCTGGTGGTGGTGGTAGTAGTAGTACCTGGTGGTAGTAGTAGTAGTACCTGGTGGTAGTAGTACCTGGTGGTAGTAGTAGTAGTACCTGGTGGTGGTGGTAGTAGTAGTAGTACCTGGTGGTGGTAGTAGTAGTAGTACCTGGTGGTGGTAGTAGTAGTAGTACCTGATGGTGGTGGTAGTAGTAGTAGTACCTGGTGGTGGTAGTAGTAGTAGTGGTAGTAGTATTACCTGGTGGTGGTGGTAGTAGTAGTACCTGGTGGTGGTAGTAGTAGTAGTAGTAGTACCTGGTGGTGGTGGTAGTAGTAGTACCTGGTGGTGGTGGTGGTAGTAGTAGTAGTAGTAGTACCTGGTGGTGGTAGTAGTAGTACCTGGTGGTGGTGGTGGTGGTAGTAGTACCTGGTGGTGGTAGTAGTAGTACCTGGTGGTGGTAGTAGTAGTAGTACCTGGTGGTGGTAGTAGTAGTAGTACCTGGTGGTGGTAGTAGTAGTAGTAGTACCTGCTGGTAGTAGTAGTAGTAGTAGTAGTACCTGCTGGTGGTAGTAGTAGTACCTGCTGGTGGTGGTGGTGGTGGTAGTAGTAGTGGTACCTGGTGGTGGTGGTGGTGGTGGTAGTAGTAGTGTTACCTGGTGGTAGTAGTAGTGTTACCTGGTGGTGGTAGTAGTAGTGTTACCTGGTGGTGGTGGTAGTAGTAGTACACTAGTAGTAGTAGTAGTAGTAGTAGTACCTGGTGGTGGTAGTAGTAGTAGTGGTAGTAGTAGTAGTACCTGGTGGTAGTAGTAGTACCTGGTGGTGGTAGTAGTAGTTGTAGTGCCTGGTGGTGGTAGTAGTAGTACCTGGTGGTGGTAGTAGTAATACCTGGTGGTGGTAGTAGTAGTACCTGGTAGTAGTAGTAGTACCTAGTAGTAGTAGTAGTAGTAGTAGTAGTAGTACCTGGTGGTGGTAGTGGTAGTAGTACCTGATGGTGGTGGTAGTAGTAGTAGTACCTGGTGGTGGTAGTAGTAGTACCTGGTGGTGGTAGTAGTAGTACCTGGTGCTGGTAGTAGTAGTACCTGGTGGTAGTAGTAGTAGTAGTAGTACCTGGTAGTAGTAGTAGTACCTGGTGGTGGTAGTGGTAGTAGTACCTGGTGGTGGTAGTGGTAGTGGTAGTAGTACCTGGTGGTGGTAGTAGTAGTAGTACCTGCTGGTGGTGGTAGTAGTAGTAGTACCTGCTGGTGGTAGTAGTAGTAGTAGTACCTGCTGGTGGTAGTAGTAGTAGTAGTAGTACCTGCTGGTGGTGGTGGTGGTAGTAGTAGTGTTACCTGGTGGTGGTAGTAGTAGTGTTACCTGGTGGTGGTGGTAGTAGTAGTACCTGGTGGTAGTAGTAGTAGTGGTAGTAGTACGTGGTGGTAGTAGTAGTAGTAGTGGTAGTAGTACCTGGTGGTGGTAGTAGTATTAGTAGTGGTAGTAGTACCTGGTGGTGGTGGTAGTAGTAGTAGTAGTAGTAGTAGTAGTACCTGGTGGTGGTAGTAGTATTAGTAGTGGTAGTATTACCTGGTGGTGGTGGTAGTAGTAGTACCTGGTGGTAGTAGTAGTAGTACCTGGTGGTAGTAGTACCTGGTGGTAGTAGTAGTTGTACCTGGTGGTGGTGGTAGTAGTAGTAGTACCTGGTGGTGGTAGTAGTAGTAGTGGTAGTAGTATTACCTGGTGGTGGTTGTAGTAGTAGTACCTGGTGGTGGTGGTAGTAGTATTACGTGGTGGTGGTGGTGGTAGTAGTAGTAGTAGTAGTAGTAGTACCTGGTGGTAGTAGTAGTAGTAGTACCTGGTGGTGGTAGTAGTAGTAGTAGTAGTACCTGGTGGTGGTAGTAGTAGTAGTACCTGGTGGTGGTGGTAGTAGTAGTAGTAGTACACTAGTAGTAGTAGTAGTAGTAGTAGTAGTGGTACCTGGTGGTGGTAGTAGTGGTAGTAGTAGTAGTACCTGGTGGTAGTAGTAGTAGTAGTACCTGGTGGTAGTAGTAGTAGTAGTGCCTGGTGGTGGTAGTAGTAGTACCTGGTGGTGGTAGTAGTAGTACCTGGTAGTAGTAGTAGTACCTAGTAGTAGTAGTAGTAGTAGTACCTGGTGGTGGTAGTGGTAGTAGTACCTGATGGTGGTGGTAGTAGTAGTAGTACCTGGTGGTGGTAGTAGTAGTACCTGGTGGTGGTAGTAGTAGTAGTACCTGGTGGTGGTAGTAGTAGTACCTGGTGGTGGTAGTAGTAGTAGTACCTGGTAGTAGTAGTAGTAGTACCTGGTAGTAGTACCTGGTGGTGGTAGCGGTAGTAGTACCTGGTGGTGGTAGTGGTAGTGGTAGTAGTACCTGGTGGTGGTAGTAGTAGTAGTACCTGCTGGTGGTAGTAGTAGTAGTAGTAGTAGTACCTGCTGGTGGTGGTGGTGGTGGTGGTGGTAGTAGTAGTGTTACCTGGTGGTGGTAGTAGTAGTGTTACCTGGTGGTGGTGGTAGTAGTAGTACCTGGTGGTAGTAGTAGTAGTGGTAGTAGTACGTGGTGGTGGTAGTAGTAGTAGTGGTAGTAGTACCTGGTGGTGGTAGTAGTATTAGTAGTGGTAGTAGTACCTGGTGGTGGTGGTAGTAGTAGTAGTAGTATTAGTAGTGGTAGTATTACCTGGTGGTGGTGGTAGTAGTAGTACCTGGTGGTAGTAGTAGTAGTACCTGGTGGTAGTAGTACCTGGTGGTGGTGGTAGTAGTAGTAGTACCTGGTGGTGGTAGTAGTAGTAGTACCTGATGGTGGTGGTAGTAGTAGTAGTACCTGGTGGTGGTAGTAGTAGTAGTGGTAGTAGTATTACCTGGTGGTGGTGGTGGTGGTAGTAGTAGTAGTAGTAGTAGTAGTAGTACTAGTAGTACTGGTGGTGGTAGTAGTAGTACTAGTAGTACCTGGTGGTGGTGGTAGTAGTATTACCTGGTGGTGTTAGTAGTAGTAGTATTAGTAGTAGTAGTACCTGGTGGTGGTAGTAGTAGTACTAGTACCTGGTGGTGGTGGTAGTAGTAGTACCTGGTGGTGGTAGTAGTAGTACCTGGTGGTAGTAGTAGTAGTAGTAGTACCTGGTGGTGGTAGTAGTAGTAGTAGTACCTGGTGGTGGTAGTAGTAGTAGTAGTAGTAGTACCTGGTGGTGGTGGTGGTAGTAGTATTACCTGGTGGTGGTAGTAGTATTACCTGGTGGTGTTGGTGTTGGTAGTAGTAGTACCTGGTGGTAGTAGTAGTAGTAGTAGTACCTGGTGGTAGTAGTAGTACCTGGTGGTAGTAGTAGTAGTACCAGGTGGTGGTAGTAGTAGTAGTAGTACCTGGTGGTGGTAGTAGTAGTTGTACCTGCTGGTGGTAGTAGTAGTAGTAGTACCTGGTGGTGGTGGTAGTAGTAGTAGTAGTACCTGGTGGTGGTAGTAGTAGTAGTAGTAGTAGTACCTGGTGGTAATGGTAGTAGTATTACCTGGTGGTGGTAGTAGTAGTACCTGGTGGTAGTAGTAGTAGTAGTAGTAGTAGTAGTACCTGGTGGTGGTGGTGGTAGTAGTAGTAGTAGTAGTAGTAGTAGTAGTAGTAGTAGTAGTAGTAGTACCTGGTGGTGGTAGTAGTAGTAGTACCTGGTGGTGGTGGTAGTAGTATTACCTGGTGGTGGTGGTAATTGTAGTACCTGGTGGTAGTAGTAGTAGTACCAGGTGGTGGTAGTAGTAGTAGTAGTACCTGGTGGTAGTAGTAGTAGTAGTACCTGGTGTTAGTAGAAGTAGTAGTACCTGGTGGTAGTAGTAGTAGTACCAGGTGGTGGTAGTAGTAGTAGTACCTGGTGGTGGTAGTAGTAGTGGTACCTGGTGGTAGTAGTAGTAGTACCTGATGGTGGTGGTGGTAGTAGTAGTACCTGGTGGTGGTGGTAGTAGTAGTAGTAGTACCTGGTGGTGGTGGTAGTAGTAGTACCTGGTGGTGGTGGTGGTGGTAGTAGTACCTGGTGGTGGTAGTAGTAGTACCTGGTGGTGGTAGTAGTAGTAGTACCTGGTGGTGGTGGTAGTAGTAGTAGTAGTACCTGGTGGTGGTAGTAGTAGTAGTACCTGCTGGTGGTAGTAGTAGTAGTAGTACCTGCTGGTGGTAGTAGTAGTACCTGCTGGTGGTGGTGGTAGTAGTAGTACACTAGTAGTAGTAGTAGTAGTAGTAGTACCTGGTGGTGGTGGTAGTAGTAGTAGTAGTAGTAGTAGTAGTAGTAGTACCTGGTGGTAGTAGTAGTAGTAGTAGTACCTGGTGGTAGTAGTAGTAGTAGTAGTACCTGGTGGTAGTAGTAGTAGTAGTACCTGGTGGTAGTAGTAGTAGTAGTACCTGGTGGTAGTAGTAGTAGTAGTACCTGGTGGTAGTAGTAGTAGTAGTACCTGGTGGTAGTAGTAGTAGTAGTACCTGGTGGTAGTAGTAGTAGTAGTACCTGGTGGTGGTGGTAGTAGTAGTAGTACACTAGTAGTAGTAGTAGTAGTACCTGGTGGTGGTAGTAGTAGTAGTAGTAGTAGTAGTGGTAGTAGTAGTAGTAGTACCTGGTGGTAGTAGTAGTAGTAGTAGTACCTGGTGGTGGTAGTAGTAGTAGTACCTGGTGGTGGTAGTAGTAGTACCTGGTAGTAGTAGTAGTACCTAGTAGTAGTAGTACCTGGTGGTGGTAGTGGTAGTAGTACCTGGTGGTGGTAGTGGTAGTAGTACCTGGTGGTGGTAGTGGTAGTAGTACCTGGTGGTGGTAGTAGTAGTACCTGGTGGTGGTAGTAGTAGTACCTGGTTGTGGTAGTAGTAGTACCTGGTGGTGGTAGTAGTAGTAGTACCTGGTAGTAGTACCTGGTGGTGGTAGTGGTAGTAGTACCTGGTGGTGGTAGTGGTAGTAGTAGTACCTGGTGGTGGTAGTAGTAGTAGTACCTGCTGGTGGTAGTAGTAGTAGTACACTAGTAGTAGTAGTAGTAGTAGTGGTGGTGGTAGTAGTAGTAGTAGTAGTAGTAGTAGTAGTAGTAGTAGTAGTAGTAGTAGTAGTAGTAGTAGTAGTAGTAGTAGTAGTAGTACCTGGTGGTAGTAGTAGTAGTAGTACCTGGTGGTAGTAGTAGTAGTAGTACCTGGTGGTAGTAGTAGTAGTAGTACCTGGTGGTAGTAGTAGTAGTAGTACCTGGTGGTGGTGGTAGTAGTAGTAGTACACTAGTAGTAGTAGTAGTAGTACCTGGTGGTAGTAGTAGTAGTAGTAGTAGTAGTAGTAGTAGTAGTACCTGGTGGTAGTAGTAGTAGTAGTAGTACCTGGTGGTGGTAGTAGTAGTAGTACCTGGTGGTGGTAGTAGTAGTACCTGGTAGTAGTAGTAGTACCTAGTAGTAGTAGTACCTGGTGGTGGTAGTGGTAGTAGTACCTGGTGGTGGTAGTGGTAGTAGTACCTGGTGGTGGTAGTGGTAGTAGTACCTGGTGGTGGTAGTGGTAGTAGTACCTGGTGGTGGTAGTAGTAGTACCTGGTGGTGGTAGTAGTAGTACCTGGTGGTGGTAGTAGTAGTAGTACCTGGTAGTAGTACCTGGTGGTGGTAGTGGTAGTAGTACCTGGTGGTGGTAGTGGTAGTAGTAGTACCTGGTGGTGGTAGTAGTAGTAGTACCTGCTGGTGGTAGTAGTAGTAGTAGTAGTAGTACCTGCTGGTGGTGGTGGTTGTAGTAGTAGTGTTACCTGGTGGTGGTAGTAGTAGTGTTACCTGGTGGTGGTAGTAGTAGTACCTGGTGGTAGTAGTAGTACCTGGTGGTAGTAGTAGTAGTGGTAGTAGTACGTGGTGGTAGTAGTAGTAGTGGTAGTGGTAGTAGTACCTGGTGGTGGTAGTAGTATTAGTAGTGGTAGTAGTACGTGGTGGTGGTGGTAGTAGTAGTAGTAGTAGTAGTAGTACCTGGTGGTGGTAGTAGTTTTAGTAGTGGTAGTATTACCTGGTGGTGGTGGTAGTAGTAGTACCTGGTGGTAGTAGTAGTAGTACCTGGTGGTAGTAGTACCTGGTGGTAGTAGTAGTAGTACCTGGTGGTAGTAGTAGTAGTACCTGGTGGTAGTAGTATTAGTAGTGGTAGTAGTACGTGGTGGTGGTGGTAGTAGTAGTAGTAGTAGTAGTAGTAGTACCTGGTGGTGGTAGTAGTTTTAGTAGTGGTAGTATTACCTGGTGGTGGTGGTAGTAGTAGTACCTGGTGGTAGTAGTAGTAGTACCTGGTGGTAGTAGTACCTGGTGGTAGTAGTAGTAGTACCTGGTGGTAGTAGTAGTAGTACCTGGTGGTAGTAGTAGTAGTAGTACCTGGTGGTAGTAGTAGTAGTAGTACCTGGTGGTGGTAGTAGTACCTGGTGGTGGTAGTAGTACCTGGTGGTGGTAGTAGTACCTGGTGGTAGTAGTAGTTGGGGAGCCAGAAAATTGGGTTTGGGAGCCAGATAATTGAACTCTACACTAATAACGGGGTGATCCGTGTTTCTCTTAACATGGTAATCACTGAAATTAGACTGAATTATTCACCACCACCACCACCATAGGCTGGGCTGTCGTCTTGTGAGAGGAATGTTACTGTTACTATCGGGGTGCAGAAGACGTAAGGTACTCAGACAGATTTCAAGGTGTTTACACTATTTGATTCATCACATGTAGTTGTTCCAAGACAGGTTAGTTAGCCGTTTTTTATAACCACTATCTGCGCATTCTGCGTCCTTTCATGGGATTGCCCTGATTTGTACGTAGTTCCACCAATGAAATGTGCTGGATCTGGGTGTGCTTACTAGCCTGAACCATTGAGGTGGCATCTGGTTTAGAGCAGAATATCTATGTCACTGCTGCTAGGATAGATTGCATAACTGGTCAACTTTCTGAATCTGTCCCTTTTTCTAGTCGCACATCAGATGAGTCACTAAGCACCAGCTGCTCTAGTAGGACTGTGACTGTATGGACATGTCTAGCCTACAGGTAACTGCCAAAATGAAAGGTACACTGACTGACACAGTGTCTTAATCGGGCGTTGGGTCACCACGGGCCAGAACAACTTCAATGGACCTTGGCATAGATTCTTCAAGTGTCTGGAACTCTACTGGAGGGATGCGACACCCTTATTCCACAATAAATTCTGTACGTTTTTGTTGATGGCCGGTGGAAAACGCTGTCTCGGAATCCCTCCAGAATCTCCCAGAAGTGTTCAATGGTGTTGAGATCTGTTGACTGACACGCACGCAACTTTAAACTGTTGATTTGTTAACACTAGATGACTGATAGGGGGTGCTGTGTTCAAGCCCATGTGCCTCCATCTTAGCATTCCTTCTCCATTGTAAAAAATATTTAGGAAGTTATAGAAATGCATTTATTAATATCTACAATCATTTTTGGCAAGTATATTCTATTACAGACACCTTCATACATGTTTTAATTTTCAAAGATTTTACTGAGTTACAGTTCATATTGTTATTTTATTTAACCGTTATTTAAAAAGGTAGGATCGTGGATCAGAAAACCAGACAGTATCTGCTGTGACCACCATTTTACTCTTGTAGAGTGACACATCTCCTTCACATAGAGTTGATCAGGCTGTTGATTGTGGAATGTTGTCCCACTCCTCTTCAATGGCTGTGCCAAGTTGCTGGATATTGGTGGGAACTGGAACACGCTGTCGTACGCATCAATCCAGAGCATCCCAAACATGCTCAATGGGTGACATGTCAATGAGTATGCAGGTCATGGAAGAACTGGGACATTTTCAGCTTCCAGGAGTTGTGTACAGATCCTTGTGACATGGGGATGTGCATTATCATGCTGAAACATGAAGTGATGGCACCACAATGGGCCTCAGGATCTCGTCATGGTATGTCTGTACATTCAAATTGCCATCTATAAAATGCAATTGAGTTTGTGGTCTGTAGCTTGTGCCTGCCCATACCATAACCCCACCGACACCGAGGAGCACTCTGTTCACAACGTTGACATCAGCAAACCACTCGCCCACTCAACGCCATACACGTGGTCTGATGTTGTGAGGCCGGTTGGGCGTACTACCAAATTCTCTAAAATGAATAGATCCTAGAGGCGGCTTATGGTTGAGAAAAGAACATGCAACAGCTCTGGTGGACATTCCTGCAGTCAGCATGCCAGTTGGACGCTCCCTCTAAACTTGAGACATCTGTGGCATTGTGTGACAAAACTGCACATTTTAGAGTGGCCTTTTATTGTCCCCAGCATGCAGTTTAATCAGCTTCTTGATATGCCACACCTGTCAGGTGGATGGATTATCTTGACAGAGGAGAAATGCTCACTAACAAGGATGTACACAAAGTTGTGCATGACATTTTGAGGGAAATAAGTTTATTGTGCGTATGAAAACGTGTTTTATTTCCGTTCATGAAAAATGGGACCAACACTTTAAATGTTGTTTTTTATGTTTTGGTTCATTGTATATTATGTGAGCTAAACATAATGTTACTGTCCCCACGACAACAGCAAATATACTTAAATGCATGTCATTTTGTCCTTCATTGAAATAGTGTAGAATTCCATTCATTCCTATGGAGGACTGCTCCTACTAAGGAGTACCAATATGGCTGACTGATGGCTTCAGACCCTCTGAAAGGCCAATACATGGCATCAGCAATCCTGGGGTTTAAATTACATCGTTGCTTTACACATCACTGTGTGTCGGTCGGTCGGAGAGCTGCGTGTCGGTCGGTCGCAGAGCTGCGTGTCGGTCGGTCGCAGAGCTGCGTGTCGGTCGGTCGGTCGGAGAGCTGTGTGTCGGTCGCTCGGTCGGAGAGCTGCGTGCCGGTCGGTCGGGGTAGCGGTGTGTCGGTCGTTCAGAGAGCTGTGTGTTGTTCAGAGAGCTGTGGGTCTGTCTGTCAGAGAGTGTTATGAGTGAGAGCGAGAGAGAGCGAAGCCTCCGTGTGCTGACTGAGTTCCTCTCCCACTTCCTGTCCACCGGGGCACGGAGCTTGCTCACTCCGCTCTGTCGGAAACACCAGACTCTGTCACCAAGGCGACGACGAACAGGAAGTGGCACTGTGAAAGTTGGCCGGGCTGAGCGAGTGAAAGAGAGAGAGATAAGAGACTGACTGACGTGTGGAGTCATCACCAGAGGAGGAGATTAAACGCAACATGAACATGAGGCCTGCAGTCGTCACCACTTTGCTTCACTCAGAGTTGATTTGAACAAGCCAAGGAATACAGTGACTACCATGCGTCCCAAACAGCCCTCTATTCCCTTTATATTTCACTTCTTTTGACTTTGCTAGGGCCCATAGGGCACTGTAAAGGGGGTAGGGTGCCATTAGGGACACAGCCATAGACCGGCCTCGTCGGGCTACTCATCCTGGAGGTCTGGAGAATGCTGTTCTCTGTGGTTCTCTTCATTCTGAGCTAAATCCTGTCTGACTGAACAGATGAATGCGTCATGATGATATAATTCTACAGAGAGATTAGTAATCCTGCTTCCTTAAAGGGAGAGATTTGTAGTCTGTCACCGTCAGCCCCCAGAATACATCGCTGCTGCTTCCTGCCACTGTGCTGTCCTCCTGAAGGTTGGCCCAGTGCCATGTGTGTGTGTGCAGGGGCATTGTCTTCTCTCCTGCCTCTGTACTGTGTGTGAAACAGAGCTTTGTGATGTGGTGACGTCTCCTGAAGTACTCAGGATGCATCAGTCTCTGCGTGACGTTGTTGCCTGGCACCCCACATCACTGAATGTCTGTCTCTCTCTCTCTCTCTCAGTAGTCGCTCTCCTTAACATCCAAGTTCCATCATCAAGTTTCTGCCCCCTTCTGAAGTCCACTTGCTTCCTTTCCTTGTCTCCTTTCGTCCTGTACCAGATACTGGTTAAGCTGCAGCCTCAATGGCTATCTCTCTGTCTCTCTCTCTTAATTCAATTCAGTAAATGCTTTATTGGCATGAATGGGTAGTTTGGTCGTTCATGTCATTTCAGCAAACCATGACCATCTCAGATTGTTCTAAAGTCATTCCTGTAGTTCTGTATAAACAGCTGATTAGCATTCCTGCAACATTATTTTGTTGAAATATCATTGTATCTCTGAGAAATTAAGCTGATTGATTGCACCCAAGTTAATCATTTTAAATTATAGGATTAATATTATATTTAATAAATATAATACCTAACATCCAATTTCAACAAACTTTTTTTTTTCTGAGTAATCCAAAGAAACTGTCAAAACCCACGATGAACCCTCCAGTCCCCAGGCCAATCCCACCCGACAACACGTATATAGCATCAGTCCTGTCTGACCAGTAGTATGGAGCTGTGTCTCAGAATATTGTTTCTTCATCCTATATAATGTATTCCCAGTGAATTTGGGGATGTTTTTCCCCTGTTCAGACAATATAGTCTTAAATTCTTAGGTTCATGTCTCTTCCTGTTATTACCATGTTCTGACCACTAGATGGTGCTGTTCCTACTATGTGGATAACATTATTTTTTTACGTTAAGAAACCCCCCAACCTCAGAATTAAAGGGATAGTTCACCCAAATTACAAAATGACACATTGGTTTCCTTACCCTGTAAGTAGTTTATGGACAATGTATGACAGCATTACCACCCTGCATCCCACTGCTGGCTTGCTTCTGAAGCTAAGCAGGGTTGGTCCTGGTCGGTCACTAGATAGGAGACCAGATGCTGCTGGAAGTGGTGTAGGACCAGTAGGAGGCACTTTTTCCTCTGTTCTAAAAAAAAATATCCCTATGCCCCAGGACACTGCCCTGTGTAGGGTGCCGTCTTTCGGATGGGACGTTAAACGGGTGTCCTGACTCTCTGTGGTCACTAAAGATCCCATGGCACTTTTTGTAAGTGTAGGGGTGTTAACCCTGGTGTCCTGGCTAAATTCTGATACCATCATGGACACCTAATCATCCCCAGCTTACAATTAGCTCATTCATCCCCCTCTCCACTGTAACTATTCCACAGGTCGTTGCCGTAAAGGAGAATGTGTTCTCAGTCAACTTACCTGGTTAAATAAATCAAATCCATGCTTTGGTTTAGTTTCCCTGTCCACTGTTTCAAATGCTAACTTTTTAGCATTTATGGCACAAATCCAATGCAAGTCAATGGTAGCAATGTTAGCATATCCAAATCCTCTATAAATAGAATCATTGAGTTACACCATTTTTTTAATGCTAATATTATGTTTCTAACAACAGAAACAATTTCAGAACAATCTTGAGATGGTGGTGTCAATCCTCTTTGCCACTGTTGCCAAAGCAATGTATAAGAAGTATGATATAAATTAACAATATGTTTGAGCAATAATGGTACTGTATATTCTCAGTCAGAAGACTGGACACACCTACTCATTCAAGCGTTTTTCTTTAGTTTGACTATTTTCTACATTGTAGAATAATAGTGAAGACATCAAAACTATATATAATAATACATATGGAGTCATATCAAAACATATTTAATATTTGAGATTCTTCAAAGTAGCCACCCTTTGCCTTGATGACAGCTTTGCACACTCTTCACATTCTCTCAACCAGCTTCATGAGGTAGTCACCTGGAATGCATTTCAGTTAACAGGTGTGCCTTGTTAAAAGTTGTGGAATTTCTTAACTTGTTTGAGCCAATCAGTTGTGTTGTGACAAGGTAGGGGTGGTTTACAGAAGATAGCCTTCATTTGTAAAATACAAAGTCCATATTATGGCAAGAATCACTCAAATAAGTGAAGAGAAATGACAGTCCATTACTTTAAGACATGAAGGTCAGTCAATACGGAAACATTTTGCAGTCTCAAAAACCATCAAGCGCCATGATGAACCTGTCTCTCATGAGGACCGCCACAGGAAAGACCCAGAGTTACCTGTCTCTCATGAGGACCACCACAGGAAAGACCCAGAGTTACCTGTCTCTCATGAGGACCGCCACAGGAAAGACCCAGAGTTACCTCTGATATGATGAAACTGTCTCTCATGAGGACCGCCACAGGAAAGACCCAGAGTTACCTCTGCTGTGATGAAACTGTCTCTCATGAGGACCGCCACAGGAAAGACCCAGAGTTACCTGTCTCTCATGAGGACCGCCACAGGAAAGACCCAGAGTTACCTGGCTCTCATGAGGACCGCCACAGGAAAGACCCAGAGTTACATGTCTCTCATGAGGACCGCCACAGGAAAGACCCAGAGTTACCTCTGCTATGATGAACCTGTCTCTCATGAGGACCGCCACAGGAAAGACCCAGAGTTACCTGGCTCTCATGAGGACCGCCACAGGAAAGACCCAGAGTTACCTGTCTCTCATGAGGACCGCCACAGGAAAGACCCAGAGTTACCTGTCTCTCATGAGGACCACCACAGGAAAGACCCAGAGTTACCTCTGCTATGATGAAACTGGCTCTCATGAGGACCGCCACAGGAAAGACCCAGAGTTACCTCTACTATGATGAACCTGTCTCTCATGAGGACCGCCACAGGAAAGACCCAGAGTTACCTCTGATATGATGAAACTGTCTCATGAGGACCGCCACAGGAAAGACCCAGAGTTACCTCTGATATGATGAAACTGTCTCTCATGAGGACCGCCACAGGAAAGACCCAGAGTTACCTGTCTCTCATGAGGACCACCACAGGAAAGACCCAGAGTTACCTCTGCTATGATGAACTGGCTCTCATGAGGACCGCCACAGGAAAGACCCAGAGTTACCTCTACTATGATGAACTGTCTCTCATGAGGACCGCCACAGGAAAGACCCAGAGTTACCTCTGATATGATGAAACTGTCTCATGAGGACCGCCACAGGAAAGACCCAGAGTTACCTCTGATATGATGAAACTGTCTCTCATGAGGACCGCCACAGGAAAGACCCAGAGTTACCTCTGCTGTGATGAAACTGTCTCTCATGAGGACCGCCACAGGAAAGACCCAGAGTTACCTGTCTCTCATGAGGACCGCCACAGGAAAGACCCAGAGTTACCTGGCTCTCATGAGGACCGCCACAGGAAAGACCCAGAGTTACATGTCTCTCATGAGGACCGCCACAGGAAAGACCCAGAGTTACCTCTGCTATGATGAACCTGTCTCTCATGAGGACCGCCACAGGAAAGACCCAGAGTTACCTGGCTCTCATGAGGACCGCCACAGGAAAGACCCAGAGTTACCTGTCTCTCATGAGGACCGCCACAGGAAAGACCCAGAGTTACCTGTCTCTCATGAGGACCACCACAGGAAAGACCCAGAGTTACCTCTGCTATGATGAAACTGGCTCTCATGAGGACCACCACAGGAAAGACCCAGAGTTACCTCTGCTATGATGAAACTGTCTCTCATGAGGACCACCACAGGAAAGACCCAGAGTTACCTCTGCTATGATGAAACTGTCTCTCATGAGGACCACCACAGGAAAGACCCAGAGTTACCTCTGCTATGATGAACCTGTCTCTCATGAGGACCGCCACAGGAAAGACCCAGAGTTACCTCTGATATGATGAAACTGTCTCATGAGGACCGCCACAGGAAAGACCCAGAGTTACCTCTGCTATGATGAAACTGGTTCTCATGAGGACCGCCACAGGAAAGACCCAGAGTTACCTCTGCTATGATGAACCTGTCTCTCATGAGGACCGCCACGGGAAAGACCCAGAGTTACCTGGCTCTCATGAGGACCGCCACAGGAAAGACCCAGAGTTACCTGTCTCTCATGAGGACCGCCACAGGAAAGACCCAGAGTTACCTCTGCTATGATGAAACTGTCTCTCATGAGGACCACCACAGGAAAGACCCAGAGTTACCTCTGCTATGATGAACCTGTCTCTCATGAGGACCGCCACAGGAAAGACCCAGAGTTACCTCTGCTATGATGAAACTGTCTCTCATGAGGACCGCCACAGGAAAGACCCAGAGTTACCTCTGATATGATGAAACTGTCTCATGAGGACCGCCACAGGAAAGACCCAGAGTTACCTCTGCTATGATGAAACTGTCTCTCATGAGGACCGCCACAGGAAAGACCCAGAGTTACCTCTGCTATGATGAAACTGTCTCATGAGGACCGCCACAGGAAAGACCCAGAGTTACCTCTGCTATGATGAAACTGTCTCTCCATGAGGACCACCACAGGAAAGACCCAGAGTTACCTGTCTCTCATGAGGACCGCCACAGGAAAGACCCAGAGTTACCTCTGTATGATGAAACCTGTCTCTCATGAGGACCGCCACAGGAAAGACCCAGAGTTACCTCTGCTATGATGAAACTGTCTCTCATGAGGACCGCCACAGGAAAGACCCAGAGTTACCTCTGCTATGATGAAGCGGTCTCTCATGAGGACCGCCACAGGAAAGACCCAGAGTTACCTCTGCTATGATGAAACTGTCTCTCATGAGGACCGCCACAGGAAAGACCCAGAGTTACCTCTGCTATGATGAAACTGTCTCTCATGAGGACCGCCACAGGAAAGACCCAGAGTTACCTGTCTCTCATGAGGACCGCCACAGGAAAGACCCAGAGTTACCTCTGCTATGATGAAACTGTCTCTCATGAGGACCGCCACAGGAAAGACCCAGAGTTACCTCTGAGGACCGCCACAGGAAAGACCCAGAGTTACCTGATGAAACTGTCTCTCATGAGGACCGCCACAGGAAAGACCCAGAGTTACCTCTGCTATGATGAAACTGTCTCTCATGAGGACCGCCACAGGAAAGACCCAGAGTTACCTCTGCTATGATGAAACTGTCTCTCATGAGGACCGCCACAGGAAAGACCCAGAGTTACCTGGCTCTCATGAGGACCGCCACAGGAAAGACCCAGAGTTACCTGGCTCTCATGAGGACCGCCACAGGAAAGACCCAGAGTTACCTCTGCTATGATGAAACTGTCTCTCATGAGGACCGCCACAGGAAAGACCCAGAGTTACCTCTGATATGATGAAACTGTCTCATGAGGACCGCCACAGGAAAGACCCAGAGTTACCTGTCTCTCATGAGGACCGCCACAGGAAAGACCCAGAGTTACCTCTGCTATGATGAAACTGTCTCTCATGAGGACCGCCACAGGAAAGACCCAGAGTTACCTGGCTCTCATGAGGACCGCCACAGGAAAGACCCAGAGTTACCTGGCTCTCATGAGGACCGCCACAGGAAAGACCCAGAGTTACCTCTGCTATGATGAAACTGTCTCTCATGAGGACCGCCACAGGAAAGACCCAGAGTTACCTGGCTCTCATGAGGACCGCCACAGGAAAGACCCAGAGTTACCTCTGATGAAACTGTCTCTCATGAGGACCGCCACAGGAAAGACCCAGAGTTACCTCTGATGAAACTGTCTCTCATGAGGACCGCCACAGGAAGACCCAGAGGATATGTTCATTAGAGTTACCAGCCTCAGAAATTGTAGCCCAAATAAATGCTTCAGAGGTAAAGTAACAGACAACTCAACATCAACTGTTCAGAGTGTGTGAATCAGGCCTTCATGGTCAAATTGCTGCAAAGAAACCACTAAAGGACACCAATAAGAAGAGACTTGCTTGGGCCACGAAACACGGGCAATGGACATTAGACCGGGGGAAATCGGTCTTTTGGTCTGATGATTCCAAATTTGAGATTTTTGGTTCCAACCACCGTGTGTTTGTGAGACGCATTGCACTGTAGGTGAACGGATGATCTCTGCATGTGTGGTTCCCACCGTGAAGCATGGAGGAGGAGGTGTGATGGTGTGGGGGTGCTTTGCTGGTGACCTTGTCAGTGATTTCTTTAGAATTCAAGGCAGACTTAACCAGCATGACTACCACGGTATTCTGCAGGGATACACCATCCCATCTGGTTTGGGTTTTAGTGGGACTATCATTTGTTCTTCAACAGGACAATGACTCAAAATACACCTCCAGGCTGTGTAAGGGCTATTTGACCAAGAAGGAGAATGTTGGAGTGCTGCATCAAATGATCTGACCTTCACAATCACCCGACCTCAACCCAATTGAGGTGGCTTGGGATGAGTTATTATTCTACAATGTAGAAAATAGTATAAATAAAATAAACCCTTGAATGAGTAGGTGTCAGAACCTTTGACTGGTACTGTATATTTCAACAGAAACAATTATGCATGGGAAGTAATACACCAAAAATGTAAATAATAGCAACCATTGTCAAATTTGAATATACAAGGGCTCATGTGTATGACATGGCAGGATCTATCGTCTGTTATTATGACATGGCAGGATCTATCGTCTGTTATTATGACATGGCAGGATCTATCGTCTGTTATTATGACATGGCAGGATCTATCGTCTGTTATTATGACATGGCAGGATCTATCGTCTGTTATTATGACATGGCAGGATCTATCGTCTGTTATTATGACATGGCAGGATCTATCGTCTGTTATTATGACATGGCAGGATCTATCGTCTGTTATTATGACATGGCAGGATCTATCGTCTGTTATTATGACTGTTATTATGACATGGCAGGATCTATCGTCTGTTATTATGACATGGCAGGATCTATCGTCTGTTATTATGACATGGCAGGATCTATCGTCTGTTATTATGACAGGCCAGGATCTATCGTCTGTTATTATGACATGGCAGGATCTATCGTCTGTTATTATGACATGGCAGGATCTATCGTCTGTTATTATGACAGGCCAGGATCTATCGTCTGTTATTATGACAGGCCAGGATCTATCGTCTGTTATTATGACAGGCCAGGATCTATCGTCTGTTATTATGACAGGCCAGGATCTATCGTCTGTTATTATGACAGGCCAGGATCTATCGTCTGTTATTATGACATGGCAGGATCTATCGTCTGTTATTATGACAGGCCAGGATCTATCGTCTGTTATTATGACATGGCAGGATCTATCGTCTGTTATTATGACAGGCCAGGATCTATCGTCTGTTATTATGACAGGCCAGGATCTATCGTCTGTTATTATGACATGGCAGGATCTATCGTCTGTTATTATGACATGGCAGGATCTATCGTCTGTTATTATGACATGGCAGGATCTATCGTCTGTTATTATGACATGGCAGGATCTATCGTCTGTTATTATGACAGGCCAGGATCTATCGTCTGTTATTATGACAGGCCAGGATCTATCGTCTGTTATTATGACAGGCCAGGATCTATCGTCTGTTATTATGACAGGCCAGGATCTATCGTCTGTTATTATGACAAGCCAGGATCTATCGTCTGTTATTATGACAGGCCAGGATCTATCGTCTGTTATTATGACATGGCAGGATCTATCGTCTGTTATTATGACAGGCCAGGATCTATCGTCTGTTATTATGACATGGCAGGATCTATCGTCTGTTATTATGACATGGCAGGATCTATAGTCTGTTATTATGACAGGCCAGGATCTATCGTCTGTTATTATGACAGGCCAGGATCTATAGTCTGTTATTATGACATGGCAGGATCTATCGTCTGTTATTATGACATGGCAGGATCTATCGTCTGTTATTATGACATGGCAGGATCTATCGTCTGTTATTATGACAGGCCAGGACATCATCGGCAACAAGATCTGCTGTCTCTACCTTTTCCCTAACAAAATGTAAATGTTCCCCTCAACAGGCAGTTAAAGACATTCTGCAATTCTTTCTTTAAATTTCAGGAGGTAAATACCTCTGAGTCATATGTGGTGTAGGAAGTGCTGCTCATTCTCTTGTTTACCTGCCCCGCAGTGCTTCGTCTTCTCTGATCCTCATGTTTTTCTGTGGCGTCCTGTCTCTATTGCCAGGCTATGGTCACTGACTCTAAATTGTTAATGTCTTCCTTTGAGTTCTTAGATTTTTGACAAGGTGTTGTGCTAATTTGATTATCTCTATTTAGAATTTTAGGATTTCGTTTTGCCAGTAAATAGTCGAATAGTTGAATTTAGCTGCCGCTTTTGGGCCATTTTCTCTGTCTGTGTCTGTCCTACTTAAGGGCTTTATTGGCATGGGAAACATATATGTTTAGGGCAAAAATAACCATACAATAGCATAGAGGACATTGGGGTGACTGGTCGGCTAGAGGCGGGTGGCCTGGTCGGCTAGAGGCGGGTGGCCTGGTCGGCTAGAGGCGGGTGGCCTGGTCGGCTAGAGGCGGGTGGCCTGGTCGGCTAGAGGCGGGTGGCCTGGTCGGCTAGAGGCGGGTGGCCTGGTCGGCTAGAGGCGGGTGGCCTGGTCGGCTAGAGTGTTGGACTAGTAATCGAAAGGTTGCAAGATCGAATCCCCGAGCTGACAAGGCAGTTAACCCACTGTTCCTAGGCCGTCATTGAAAATAAGAATTTGTTCTTAACTGACTTGCCTAGTAAAATAAAGATTTAAAAAAAAAAAATGTGCATGTTGCTTGATCTGTCCCTCCGTCTTGCTATCTCAATTCAAAGTGCTTTATTGGCATGGGAAGCATATGTTAATAGATAATAGACAAAAGTGAAGTAAACAATGAACAGTAAACATTAGTCACAAAAGGTCCAAAAGAATAGAGACATTTCAAATGTCATATTATGTGTGTATATATATATTCAGTGTTGTAACAATGTGCAAATAGTTAACGTACAAAAGGTCAAATAAATCAACATAAATATGGGTTGTATTTACAATGGTTTCTCGTGTGTGTGTGTGTGTGTGTGTGTGTGGTGTGATCTAGTTTACCTAATCAGTGTTTCTGGATCATTTGTATGTAGATAAACTGAGAAGCTCAGATCTGGTGACATTTTTTTTAAAGGACTTACTTTCTACTCCAAAATGAATGTAAATATAATTGGGTAGCTCTAAAATCCTGCTGTTTGGAGGCTCGCTAGACTACAACTCTGTCCCTGCCTCCTCCTCCTCCGACACTCTGTGTTAGATTCTAAAAATCATGTGTTTCACAGTTCTCTGCAGTAGAAATGCAGAATGTCTAGTCAAGGTGTTTGTTGGCCGCAGTAGATGGGTTCTTAGCCTTTAGGCATTGGTACTGGGCTGGAACCAAAGCCTGCACAACCAGGATGTTGATCACTGAGGTAACGAGGCAGAGGAAGGGGATATGATGAGGATAGAGGTCAGAGGTGCTGTATGCTCATCTAGATTCAAGGAAAAGGTCTCTGTTCTAACAGTCCAAACTGATGGGATTTTATGTTTAGTCACTATTCTACAAATACATGATTCTGTCTCTCCGGCTCTGTCTCAGATCAATGAGTTGAGCCATGTTCAGATCCCCATCATGTTGATGCCTGATGACTTCAAGGCCTACTCCAAGATTAAGGTGGACAATCACCTCTTCAACAAGTAAGTGTGTATACACACACACACACACACACTAATCCAGCCATTTCCCAAACTAGGTGTCACAACCGTGATTTAAAAATAGTTTTGCGAGAGAAACGGCAGTTTCTGTTTTCATTCATACAAATGTGACTGTATCTTTTGAACGGTTTAAACTACAACATATTTTGACCCCAACACGAGACGAGACTCTCAGGAACACGTATGTCTGTTTCCCTCTACAATGACCCCAACACTGGAAGACGAGACTCTCAGGAACACGTATGTCTGTTTCCCTCTACAATGACCCCAACACAGGAACACGTATGTCTGTTTCCCTCTACAATGACCCCAACACTGGAAGACGAGACTCTCAGGAACACGTATGTCTGTTTCCCTCTACAATGACCCCAACACTGGAACACGTATGTCTGTTTCCCTCTACAATGACCCCAACACTGGAACACGAGACTCTCAGGAACACGTATGTCTGTTTCCCTCTACAATGACCCCAACACTGGAAGACGAGACTCTCAGGAACACGTATGTCTGTTTCCCTCTACAATGACCCCAACACTGGAACACGTATGTCTGTTTCCCTCTACAATGACCCCAACACTGGAACACGTATGTCTGTTTCCCTCTACAATGACCCCAACACTGGAAGACGAGACTCTCAGGAACACGTATGTCTGTTTCCCTCTACAATGACCCCAACACTGGAACACGTATGTCTGTTTCCCTCTACAATGACCCCAACACTGGAACACGAGACTCTCAGGAACACGTATGTCTGTTTCCCTCTACAATGACCCCAACACAGGAACACGTATGTCTGTTTCCCTCTACAATGACCCCAACACTGGAACACGTATGTCTGTTTCCCTCTACAATGACCCCAACACTGGAAGACAAGACTCTCAGGAACACGTATGTCTGTTTCCCTCTACAATGACCCCAACACTGGAACACGTATGTCTGTTTCCCTCTACAATGACCCCAACACTGGAACACGAGACTCTCAGGAACACGTATGTCTGTTTCCCTCTACAATGACCCCAACACTGGAAGACGAGACTCTCAGGAACACGTATGTCTGTTTCCCTCTACAATGACCCCAACACTGGAACACGTATGTCTGTTTCCCTCTACAATGACCCCAACACTGGAACACGTATGTCTGTTTCCCTCTACAATGACCCCAACACTGGAAGACGAGACTCTCAGGAACACGTATGTCTGTTTCCCTCTACAATGACCCCAACACTGGAACACGTATGTCTGTTTCCCTCTACAATGACCCCAACACTGGAACACGAGACTCTCAGGAACACGTATGTCTGTTTCCCTCTACAATGACCCCAACACTGGAACACGTATGTCTGTTTCCCTCTACAATGACCCCAACACTGGAACACGAGACTCTCAGGAACATGTATGTCTGTTTCCCTCTACAATGACCCCAACACTGGAAGACAAGACTCTCAGGAACACGTATGTCTGTTTCCCTCTACAATGACCCCAACACAGGAACACGTATGTCTGTTTCCCTCTACAATGACCCCAACACTGGAACACGAGACTCTCAGGAACACGTATGTCTGTTTCCCTCTACAATGACCCAACACTGGAACACGAGACTCTCAGGAACACGTATGTCTGTTTCCCTCTACAATGACCCCAACACTGGAACACGTATGTCTGTTTCCCTCTACAATGACCCCAACACTGGAACACGTATGTCTGTTTCCCTCTACAATGACCCCAACACTGGAACACGAGACTCTCAGGAACACGTATGTCTGTTTCCCTCTACAATGACCCCAACACTGGAACACGTATGTCTGTTTCCCTCTACAATGACCCCAACACTGGAACACGAGACTCTCAGGAACACGTATGTCTGTTTCCCTCTACAATGACCCCAACACTGGAACACGTATGTCTGTTTCCCTCTACAATGACCCCAACACTGGAACACGTATGTCTGTTTCCCTCTACAATGACCCCAACACTGGAACACGAGACTCTCAGGAACACGTATGTCTGTTTCCCTCTACAATGACCCCAACACTGGAACACGTATGTCTGTTTCCCTCTACAATGACCCCAACACTGGAACACGAGACTCTCAGGAACACGTATGTCTGTTTCCCTCTACAATGACCCCAACACTGGAACACGTATGTCTGTTTCCCTCTACAATGACCCCAACACTGGAACACGAGACTCTCAGGAACACGTATGTCTGTTTCCCTCTACAATGACCCCAACACTGGAAGACGAGACTCTCAGGAACACGTATGTCTGTTTCCCTCTACAATGACCCCAACACTGGAACACGTATGTCTGTTTCCCTCTACAATGACCCCAACACTGGAACACGAGACTCTCAGGAACACGTATGTCTGTTTCCCTCTACAATGACCCCAACACTGGAACACGTATGTCTGTTTCCCTCTACAATGACCCCAACACTGGAAGACGAGACTCTCAGGAACACGTATGTCTGTTTCCCTCTACAATGACCCCAACACTGGAACACGAGACTCTCAGGAACACGTATGTCTGTTTCCCTCTACAATGACCCCAACACTGGAACACGTATGTCTGTTTCCCTCTACAATGACCCCAACACTGGAACACGTATGTCTGTTTCCCTCTACAATGACCCCAACACAGAACACGTATGTCTGTTTCCCTCTACAATGACCCCAACACTGGAACACGTATGTCTGTTTCCCTCTACAATGACCCCAACACTGGAAGACGAGACTCTCAGAACACGTATGTCTGTTTCCCTCTACAATGACCCCAACACTGGAACACGTATGTCTGTTTCCCTCTACAATGACCCCAACACAGGAACACGAGACTCTCAGGAACACGTATGTCTGTTTCCCTCTACAATGACCCCAACACTGGAACACGAGACTCTCAGGAACACGTATGTCTGTTTCCCTCTACAATGACCCCAACACTGGAACACGTATGTCTGTTTCCCTCTACAATGACCCCAACACTGGAACACGTATGTCTGTTTCCCTCTACAATGACCCCAACACTGGAACACGTGGAACACGTATGTCTGTTTCCCTCTACAATGACCCCAACACTGGAAGACGAGACTCTCAAGAACACGTATGTCTGTTTCCCTCTACAATGACCCCAACACAGGAACACGAGACTCTCAGGAACACGCATGTCTGTTTCCCTCTACAATGACCCCAACACAGGAACACGAGACTCTCAGGAACACGTATGTCTGTTTCCCTCTACAATGACCCCAACACTGGAACACGAGACTCTCAGGAACACGTATGTCTGTTTCCCTCTACAATGACCCCAACACGTATGGAACACGTATGTCTGTTTCCCTCTACAATGACCCCAACACTGGAACACGAGACTCTCAGGAACACGTATGTCTGTTTCCCTCTACAATGACCCCAACACTGGAACACGAGACTCTCAGGAACACGTATGTCTGTTTCCCTCTACAATGACCCAACACTGGAACACGAGACTCTCAGGAACACGTATGTCTGTTTCCCTCTACAATGACCCCAACACTGGAACACGTATGTCTGTTTCCCTCTACAATGACCCCAACACTGGAACACGAGACTCTCAGGAACACGTATGTCTGTTTCCCTCTACAATGACCCCAACACTGGAACACGTATGTCTGTTTCCCTCTACAATGACCCCAACACTGGAACACGTATGTCTGTTTCACGTATGTCTGTTTCAATGACCCCAACACTGGAACACGAGACTCTCAGGAACACGTATGTCTGTTTCCCTCTACAATGACCCCAACACTGGAACACGTATGTCTGTTTCCCTCTACAATGACCCCAACACTGGAACACGAGACTCTCAGGAACACGTATGTCTGTTTCCCTCTACAATGACCCCAACACTGGAACACGTATGTCTGTTTCCCTCTACAATGACCCCAACACTGGAACACGAGACTCTCAGGAACACGTATGTCTGTTTCCCTCTACAACGACCCCAACACTGGAAGACGAGACTCTCAGGAACACGTATGTCTGTTTCCCTCTACAATGACCCCAACACTGGAACACGTATGTCTGTTTCCCTCTACAATGACCCCAACACTGGAACACGAGACTCTCAGGAACACGTATGTCTGTTTCCCTCTACAATGACCCCAACACTGGAACACGTATGTCTGTTTCCCTCTACAATGACCCCAACACTGGAACACGTATGTCTGTTTCCCTCTACAATGACCCCAACACTGGAAGACGAGACTCTCAGGAACACGTATGTCTGTTTCCCTCTACTATGACCCCAACACTGGAACACGAGACTCTCAGGAACACGTATGTCTGTTTCCCTCTACAATGACCCCAACACTGGAACACGTATGTCTGTTTCCCTCTACAATGACCCCAACACTGGAACACGTATGTCTGTTTCCCTCTACAATGACCCCAACACAGGAACACGTATGTCTGTTTCCCTCTACAATGACCCCAACACTGGAACACGTATGTCTGTTTCCCTCTACAATGACCCCAACACTGGAAGACGAGACTCTCAAGAACACGTATGTCTGTTTCCCTCTACAATGACCCCAACACAGGAACACTAGACTCTCAGGAACACGTATGTCTGTTTCCCTCTACAATGACCCCAACACTGGAACACGAGACTCTCAGGAACACGTATGTCTGTTTCCCTCTACAATGACCCCAACACTGGAACACGTATGTCTGTTTCCCTCTACAATGACCCCAACACTGGAACACGTATGTCTGTTTCCCTCTACAATGACCCCAACACTGGAAGACGAGACTCTCAAGAACACGTATGTCTGTTTCCCTCTACAATGACCCCAACACAGGAACACGAGACTCTCAGGAACACGCATGTCTGTTTCCCTCTACAATGACCCCAACACAGGAACACGAGACTCTCAGGAACACGTATGTCTGTTTCCCTCTACAATGACCCCAACACTGGAACACGAGACTCTCAGGAACACGTATGTCTGTTTCCCTCTACAATGACCCAACACTGGAACACGTATGTCTGTTTCCCTCTACAATGACCCCAACACTGGAACACGAGACTCTCAGGAACACGTATGTCTGTTTCCCTCTACAATGACCCCAACACTGGAAGACGAGACTCTCAGGAACACGTATGTCTGTTTCCCTCTACAATGACCCAACACTGGAACACGAGACTCTCAGGAACACGTATGTCTGTTTCCCTCTACAATGACCCCAACACAGGAACACGTATGTCTGTTTCCCTCTACAATGACCCCAACACTAGAACACGAGACTCTCAGGAACACGTATGTCTGTTTCCCTCTACAATGACCCCAACACAGGAACACGTATGTCTGTTTCCCTCTACAATGACCCCAACACTGGAACACGTATGTCTGTTTCCCTCTACAATGACCCCAACACTGGAACACGAGACTTTCAGGAACACGTATGTCTGTTTCCCTCTACAATGACCCCAACACTGGAACACGAGACTCTCAGGAACACGTATGTCTGTTTCCCTCTACAATGACCCCAACACTGGAAGACGAGACTCTCAGGAACACGTATGTCTGTTTCCCTCTACAATGACCCCAACACTGGAACACGTATGTCTGTTTCCCTCTACAATGACCCCAACACTGGAAGACAAGACTCTCAGGAACACGTATGTCTGTTTCCCTCTACAATGACCCAACACTGGAACACGAGACTCTCAGGAACACGTATGTCTGTTTCCCTCTACAATGACCCAACACTGGAACACGAGACTCTCAGGAACACGTATGTCTGTTTCCCTCTACAATGACCCCAACACTGGAACACGAGACTCTCAGGAACACGTATGTCTGTGTCCTTATACAATGACCACAAGACCAGGCACTAAATCAGACGGGGCGTGGGGGGGGGATAACAATCCATGATGTTCTTCTCTTAACAGAAGATCATACAAAATACCTTTCTGATTTCACTTCCAACCATACTTCCTTCCACTTCCAACCATACTTCCTTCCACTTCCAACCATACTTCCTTCCACTTCCAACCATACTTCCTTCCACTTCCAACCATACTTCCTTCCACTTCCAACCATACTTCCTTCCACTTCCAACCATACTTCCTTCCACTTCCAACCGTACTTCCTTCCACTTCCAACCATACTTCCTTCCACTTCCAACCATACTTCCTTCAGATTGACAGTACTTTTGAAAGTATTTCAGACTGATTTGTAATAGTCTAAACATGGGCTGTTGATTTTTTTTTTAACCTGTTGGGGTCGTGGGCCACACCAGTTTGGGAACCCCTGGTCCTAAGGTAAATGCTATCTAATGTTAAATGTATGCGTGTGCAGGGAGAACATGCCGAGCCATTTCAAGTTTAAGGAGTACTGTCCTCTGGTGTTCCGCAACCTCAGAGAGAGGTTTGGCATCGATGACCAGGATTTCCAGGTACACGCAGAGTGAACATCTCACTCCCACTCTGTTTTTCTCACAAATCTTTCCCTTTCTTTCATATCTTACCAGCAACTTTCTCTCCTTTCTGTCTTGTTTCTCTCTCACGGTTTCTGTCTCGTGTCTCTCTCGCTGTGTGTGTTCTGTGTTGGCATGATAGGTCATTGATTCTGTTCGTCTGCAGCTGTCTCTGATAGTCACAGTCTACCTCTCTCTCTTTCTACCTCTCTCTCTTTCTACCTCTCTCTCTCTCTTTCTACCTCTCTCTCTTTCTTTCTACCTCTCTCTCTTTCTTTCTACCTCTCTCTCTTTCTTTCTACCTCTCTCTCTTTCTTTCTACCTCTCTCTCTTTCTTTCTACCTCTCTCTCTTTCTTTCTACCTCTCTCTCTTTCTTTCTACCTCTCTCTCTTTCTTTCTACCTCTCTCTCTTTCTTTCTACCTCTCTCTCTTTCTTTCTACCTCTCTCTCTTTCTTTCTACCTCTCTCTCTTTCTTTCTGTCTCTCTCTCTTTCTTTCTGTCTCTCTCTCTTTCTTTCTGTCTCTCTCTCTTTCTTTCTGTCTCTCTCTCTTTCTTTCTGTCTCTCTCTCTTTCTTTCTGTCTCTCTCTCTTTCTTTCTGTCTCTCTCTCTTTCTTTCTGTCTCTCTCTCTTTCTTTCTGTCTCTCTCTCTTTCTTTCTGTCTCTCTCTCTTTCTTTCTGTCTCTCTCTGTCTCTTTGTCTCTCTCTTTCTTTCTCGCTCTCTTTCTGTCTCTTTCTGTCTCGCTCTCTTTCTGTCTCGCTCTCTTTCTGTCTCTCTCTCTTTCTTTCTGTCTCTCTCTCTTTCTTTCTGTCTCGCTCTCTTTCTGTCTCGCTCTCTTTCTGTCTCTTTCTGTCTCTCTCTCTCTCTTTGTCTCTCTCTTTCTGTCTCGCTCTCTTTCTGTCTCTTTCTGTCTCTCTCTCTTTCTGTCTCTCTCTCTTTCTGTCTCTCTCTCTTTCTGTCTCGCTCTCTTTCTGTCTCGCTCTCTTTCTGTCTCTCTCGCTTCCCTCTTTCGCTTCCCTCTTTCTCTTCCCTCTTTCTCTTCCCTCTCTCTTTCTGTCTCTTTCTGTCTCCCCTCTTTCTCTTTCTCTCTTTCTCTCTCTGTCTCTCTCTTCCCTCTTTCTCTTTCTGTCTCTCTTCCCTCTCTCTTCCCACTCTCTCTTTGTCTCTCTCGCTCATTCTCTGTAGATTCAAACACTGTTTCATATGTTTCCAGAAATGAGTGATTGACTCTTCTCTTACTGTAGAATTCCCTGACCCGTGCGGCTCCGTTGAACAGTGATGCTCAGGGTCGGACTGGCGCTCGCTTTCACACCACCTACGACAAACACTACGTCATCAAAATCATCACCAGCGAGGATGTGGCTGAGATGCACAACATCCTCAAGAAGTACCACCAGGTAGAGACACACACACACACACACACACACACACACATCCTCAAGAAGTACCACCAGGTAGAGACACACACACACACACACAACATCCTCAAGAAGTACCACCAGGTAGAGACACACACACACACACAACATCCTCAAGAAGTACCACCAGGTAGAGACACACACACACACACACACACACACACACACACACACACATCCTCAAGAAGTACCACCAGGTAGAGACACACACACACACACACACACAACATCCTCAAGAAGTACCACCAGGTAGAGACACACACACACACACACACACACACAACATCCTCAAGAAGTACCACCAGGTAGAGACACACACACACACACACACACACACACAACATCCTCAAGAAGTACCACCAGGTAGAGACACACACACACACACACACACAACAACATCCACACACACACACACACACACACACACACACACACACACACAACATCAAGAAGTACCACCAGGTAGAGACACACACACACACACACACACACACACATCCTCAAGAAGTACCACCAGGTAGAGACACACACACACACACACACACACACACACACACAACATCCTCAAGAAGTACCACCAGGTAGAGACACACACACACACACACACACACACAACATCCTCAAGACGTACCACCAGGTAGAGACACACACACACACACACACACACACACACACACACATCCTCAAGAAGTACCACCAGGTAGAGACACACACACACACACACACACACACAACATCCTCAATAAGTACCACCAGGTAGAGCCACACAGACACACACACACAAGCCTAAAGAAGTACCAAAGTGAGTGCCCCCCCTCCTAGTTCATAGTGGAGTGTCATGGCAACACGCTGCTGCCTCAGTTCCTGGGGATGTACCGCCTCACGGTGGATGGAGACGAGACCTACATGATCGTCACCAGGAACATCTTCTCCCACCGCCTCCCCGTCTACAAAAAATATGATCTGAAGGTAGGTGCAGGGAGGGAGGGAGGGAGGGAGGGAGGGGGGGAGGGGAGGGAGGGAGGGAGGGGGGGAGGGGGGGAGGGAGGGGAGGGGAGGGAGGGAGGGAGGGGGGAGGGAGGAGGAGGGAGGGAGGGAGGGAGGGAGGAGGAGGGGAGGGGGGGGGGGAGGGAGGGAGGGGAGGAGGAGGAGGAGGAGGGGAGGAGGGAGGGAGGGGAGGAGGAGGAGGGAGGAGGGGAGGGAGGGGAGGAGGAGGAGGGAGGAGGGGAGGGAGGGGAGGGAGGGAGGGAGGGAGGGGAGGGAGGGAGGGAGGGAGGGAGGGGAGGGAGGGAGGAGGAGGGGAGGGAGGAGGGGAGGGGAGGTAGGAGGGGGAGGGAGGGAGGGGGGGAAGGGGTTACAGGCTTACAAAAGGAAATCAATGATAAAATGTCTGACATCTTTCTGTCTGTCAGGGCTCCACTGTGGCCAGGGAGGCCAGCGACAAGGAGAAGGTACAGTCATTTACACACACACACACACAACCAGCTCTGGACCTATACAAGGTGTGTTTAATGTATTTATATAGACACTGAGTATGGATTCTGATTCCTGGCCACTCCCTGTCCTATACAACCATGTGGAGCTGTGTGTTCAGCCCTGGTGATTTAAACCAACACAGCTTCTGTCCATTACCTACCTGACCTGCCATTCTGTCTTCAACTACATGGAGGGGTATTCAAACCCCTGCCCCTACCAGCCCGTTACACCCCCCCCCCCACCTACCTGCCCGTTATCCCCCCCCCCCCACCTGCCCGTTACACCCCCCCCATACCTGCCCGTTACACCCCCCCCATACCTGCCCGTTACACCCCCCCCCATACCTGCCCGTTACACCCCCCCCATACCTGCCCGTTATCCCCCCCCTACCTGCCCGTTACACCCCCCCCCCCACCTGCCCGTTACACACTCCCCCTACCTGCCCGTTACACCCCCCCTACCTGCCCGTTACACTCACCCTACCTGCCCGTTACACTCACCCTACCTGCCCGTTACACTCCCCCCTACCTGCCCGTTACACTCCACCCTACCTGCCCGTTACACCCCCCCCTACCTGCCCGTTACACTCCCCCCTACCTGCCCGTTACACTCCCCCTACCTGCCCGTTACACTCCCCCTACTTGTCCCTACCTGCCCGTTACACTCCCCCCTACCTGCCTGTTACACCCCCCCCCCCCCTACCTGCCCGTTACACGCCCCCCTACCTGCCCGTTACACTCCCCCTACCTGCCCGTTACACTCCCCCTACTTGTGCCTACCTGCCCGTTACACTCCCCCCTACTTGTCCCTACCTGCCCGTTACACTCCCCCTACCTGCCCGTTACCTTCCCCCTACTTGTCCCTACCTGCCCGTTACACTCCCCCCTACTTGTCCCTACCTGCCCGTTACACTCCCCCTGCCCTACTTGTCCCTACCTGCCCGTTACACTCCCCCTACCTGCCCGTTACCTTCCCCCTACTTGTCCCTACCTGCCCGTTACACTCCCCCCTACTTGTCCCTACCTGCCAGTTACCTTCCCCCTACTTGTCCCTACCTGCCCGTTACCGTCCCCCTACTTGTCCCTACCTGCCCGTTTACACTCTCCCCTACTTGTCCCTACCTGCCCGTTACCGTCCCCCTACTTGTCCCTACCTGCCCGTTACACTCCCCCCTACCTGCCCGTTTAACCCCCCCTACTTGTCCCTACCTGCCCGTTACACTCCCCCCTACTTGTCCCTACCTGCCCGTTACACTCCCCCCTACTTGTCCCTACCTGCCCGTTACACCTCCCCTACCTGCTCGTTACACTCCCCCCTACTTGTCCCTACCTGCCCGTTACACTCCCCCCTACTTGTCCCTACCTGCCCGTTACACTCCCCCCCTACCTGCCCTCTACACTCCCCCCTACTTGTCCCTACCTGCCCGTTACACTCCCCCCTACTTGTCCCTACCTGCCCGTTACACTCCCCCTACCTGCTCGTTACACTCCCCCCTACTTGTCCCTACCTGCCCGTTACACTCCCCCCTACTTGTCCCTACCTGCCCGTTACACTCCCCCCTACCTGCCCGTTACACTCCCCCCTACTCCCCCCTACCTGCCCGTTACACTCTCCCCTACTTCCCCCTACCTGCCCGTTACCTTCCCCCTACCTGCCCGTTACACTCCCCCCTACCTGCCCGTTACACTCTCCCCTACTTCCCCCTACCTGCCCGTTACCTTCCCCCTACCTGCCCGTTACCTTCCCCCTACCTTCCCGTTACACTCCCCCCTACCTGCCCGTTACACTCCCCCCTACCTGCCCGTTACACTCCCCCCTACCTGCCCATTACACTCCCCCCTACTCCCCCCTACCTGCCCGTTACACTCTCCCCTACTTCCCCCTACCTGCCCGTTACCTTCCCCCTACCTGCCCGTTACCTTCCCCCTACCTGCCCGTTACACTCCCCCTACTCCCCCCTACCTGCCCGTTACACTCCCCCCTACCCGTCCCCCCTACCTGCCCGTTACACTCTCCCCCGTACTTCCCCCTACCTGCCCGTTACCTTCCCCCTACCTGCCCGTTACACTCCCCCCTACCTGCCCGTTACACTCCCCCCTACCTGCCCGTTACACTCCCCCCTACCTGCCCGTTACACTCTCCCCTACTTCCCCCTACCTGCCCGTTACCTTCCCCCTACCTGCCCGTTACACTCCCCCCTACTCCCCCCTACCTGCCCGTTACACTCCCCCCTACCTGCCCGTTACACTCCCCCCTACTCCCCCCTTCCTGCCCGTTACCTCCCCCCTACTCCCCCCTACCTGCCCGTTACACTCTCCCCTACTCCCCCCTACCTGCCCGTTACCTTCCCCCATACTGTTGCATGCTCTGTGTCTTCAGTTCCGTTTGCTCCATCACTTTACTGCCGTTACAGCAGTACCATTGCGTCCCCTGCTTGGTGTGTGTGTGTTTACATTGCTAGATTATTTGATCAGATGCTGTTAGTTGTATGAGGCGGTTTTCTGGTAATGAGAGCAGACTTTCTCTGAGTGGGAATGAATGAATGAATGTTTCAGCCCATAGTCATACATTTGAAGTACATGGCTCTGATTCAGCCAATGGTAGTTGTACAAACGGACAACAGGCTTTGTGATTCTGCAACCTTCCCTGTCGGCAGGAACTTAACCTGCAGTGTGGAAAAGATTCTGAGTGTCACCTGAGTGTGATGTGAACTGGCGTGTGAGACTGAACTTTGCGGTATACTGTATTCGGACTGTGTGTGTGGAGGACAGAGAGTTGTGTGTGTGTGTGTGTGTGTGTGTGGAGGACAGAGAGTTGTGTGTGTGTGTGTGTGTGGAGGACAGAGAGTTGTGTGTGTGTGTGTGTGGAGGACAGAGAGTTGTGTGTGTGTGGAGGACAGAGAGTTGTGTGTTTTTCCGTTGTAGGTGTGTGAGAGACTCCCCTGGCGACAGTAGAATCTGGGCCGGGAGAACCAGCAGGGTTCTCTGAGGAAGAGAACAGAGTTCTATGGAGAAGCAGATGCTTACTACTGCCAGATCAGTGATAACACTAGCCAAGATATGGAAGGACTTGTTAATTTTACTACAGCAACTACAACCACAATAACTGTGTGGGTGTGGTCACGCGCGCACGTTGAGCGGGGTCGTGTGTGTGTGTGTGTGTGTGTGTGTGTGTGTGTGTGTGTGTGTGTGTGTGTGTGTGTGTGTGTGTGTGTGTGTGTGTGTGTGTGTGTGTGTGTGTGTGTGTGTGTGTGTGTGTGTGTGTGTGTGTGTGTGTGTGTGTGTGTGTGTGGGTTTTTTTTTTGAGTGGGGTCGCGCGTGTGTTCATTTTACTACAGCAACAACGACCACAACTGTGTGTGTGTGTGTTGAGCGGAGTCGTGTGTATTTTGAGTGTAACGGGCAGGTAGGGGGTGGGGTAACGACCCCGCTCAACATACACGTGTGCGACCCCGTGTGTATGTTGAGCGGGATCGCTTGAGGTGTGTGTGTGTAACGGCAGTACGGTGTGTGTGTGTGATGTTTCACACACAAACAACAAGCACTCTTGGCTGGCTGCATGCTCCTTCTCTCGCTCTCTCATGCATGTTTTCTGCATGTCCCTGCATCTCCAGGCGTGTTTCTCCAACACCCCGGACAACTTCACCGTGCTGCTGTCCTCACATCCAACCTGGATTTCTATTTGACAGATGTGATTGACATAGCTTCATGTGTTGAATACTCTGCCATTCCAGCTGGAATGGTGAGATATGATGTCACTTCAAAAATATTCCACTTAGCAGACGCTCTGCTCCAAAGCCACTTGCGAAGACCATTTAGTTTGTATGTGGTCCCTGTGGGAATTTAAACTGTGACCGTGGCATTTCCACCAGCACTTGCCAGGCTGTGCTCTCTTTCAGAAGCTCTCTCTCCTTGCCGCGCTTTATACTAATACAGTTTGTATTTCTTAAAATCTTTCCTTTCAACTTCCTTTCTTCCTTTCCCCGGCTCTCTCCTCCTCCATCCCCCCCTCGCTCCCCTCTTCCAGCAGCCACGCCCTCCTGAGGATGCACCCCCGCGGCCCAAATCTAATGTTCAGCAAAGGCTGCAAACGCTGCGGATCGCCACGCGCTTTTACTGCGCCATGAAACACGTAAGAGACGTAAGGAACAAGGCCAGGCATGCTCAATCTATCTACCTATCTAATCATATTATAGAACCAAGGCCAGGCATGCTCAATCTATATCCTATCAAATCATATTATAGAACCAAGGCCAGGCATGCTCAATCTATCTACCTATCTAATCATATTATAGAACCAAGGCCAGGCATGCTCAATCTATATCCTATCAAATCATATTATAGAACCAAGGCCAGGCATGCTATATCTATATCCTATCAAATCATATTATAGAACCAAGGCCAGGCATGCTATATCTATATCCTATCTATATACAGGTTGAAGTCGGAAGTTTACATACATACACTTAGGTTGGAGTCATTAAAACTTGTTTTTCAACAACTCCACAACTGTCTTGTTTACAAACTATAGTTTTGGCAAGTCGGTTAGGACATCTACTTTGTGCATGACACAAGTAATTTTTCCAACTATTGTTTACGGACAGATTATTTCACTTATAATTCACCAAATCACAATTCTAGTGGGTCAGAAATGTATATACACTAAGTTGACTGTGCCTTTAAACAGCTTGGAAAATGATGTCATGGCTTCTGATAGGCTAATTGACATAATTTGAGTCAATTGGAGGTGTACATGTGGATGTATTTCAAGGCCTACCTTCAAACTCTGTGCCTCTTTACTTGACATCATGGGAAAATCCAAAGAAATCAGCCAAGACCTCAGAAAAAAATTGGACACATCCACAAGTCTGGTTCATCCTTGGAAGCAATTTTCAAACACCTGAAGGAACCACGTTCATCTGAACAAACAATAGTATGCAAGTATAAACACCATGGGACCACGCAGCCGTCATACCGCTCAAGAAGGAGACAAGCTCTGTCTCCTAGAGGTGAACGTACTTTGGTGTGAAACGTGCAAATCAGTCCCAGAACAACAGCAAAGGACCTTGTGAAGATGCTGGAGGAAACAGGTTCAAAAGTATCTATATCCACAGTAAAACATGTGCTATATCGACATAACCTGAAAGGCCGTTCAGCTAGGAAGAAGCCACTGCTCCAAAACCGCCATAAAAAAGCTATGGTTTGCAACTGCACATGGGGACAAAGATCATACTTTTTGGAGAAATGTCCTCTGGTCTGATTAAACAAAAGTAGAACTGTTTGGCCATAATGACCATCATTATGTTTGGAGGAAAAAGGGGGAGGCTTGCAAGCCAAAGAACACCATCCCAATCATGAAGCACAGGGGTGGCAGCATCATGTTGTGGGGGTGCTTTGCTGCAGGAGGGACTGGTTCACATCACAAAATAGGTGGCATCATGAGGGAGGAGAATTATGTAGATATATTGAAGCAACATCTCAAGACATCAGTCAGGAAGTTAAAGCTTGGTTGCAAATGGGTCTTCCAAATGGACAATGACCCCAAGCATACTTCCAAAGTTGTGGCAAAATGGCTTAAGGACAACAAAGTCAAGGTATTGGAGTGGCCATCACAAAGCCCATAGAAAATGTGTGGGCAGAACTGAAAAAGCCTGTGCGAGCATCGAGGCCTACAAACCTGACTCAGTTACACATGCTTTGTCAGGAGGAATGGGCCAAAATTCACCCAACTTATTGCGGGAAGCTTGTGGAAGGTTACCCGAAACATTTGACCCAAGTTAAACAATTTCAAGGCAATGCTACAAAATACTAATTGAGTGTATGTAAACTTCTGACCCACTGGGAATGTGATGAAAGAAATAAAAGCTGAAATAAATCATTCTCCCTACTATTATTCTGACATTTCACATTCTTAAAATAAAGTGGTGATCCTAATTGACAGGGAATTTTGACTAGGAATAAATGTCAGGGATTGTGAAAATCTGAGTTTAAATATATTCGGCTAAAGTGTATGTAAACTTCCGACTTTAACTGTAGCTATCTCTTGCTCTGTCGCTCTCTGTCACTGTCTGTCGTTCTCTCTCTCGCTCTCGTCTGTCTCTATATCTCTGTCTGTCGCTCTCTGTCACACTCTCGCTCTCTCTGTCTGTCTCTCTCTCGCTCTCTCTGTCCGTGTCTCTCTCTCGCTCTCTCTGTCCGTGTCTCTCTCTCGCTCTCTCTGTCCGTGTCTCTCTCTCGCTCTCTCTGTCCGTGTCTCTCTCTCGCTCTCTCTGTCCGTGTCTCTCTCTCGCTCTCTCTGTCCGTGTCTCTCTCTCGCTCTCTCTGTCCGTGTCTCTCTCTCGCTCTCTCTGTCCGTGTCTCTCTGTCGGTCTCTCTGTCCGTGTCTCTCGCTCTCTGTCTCTCTCTGTCGTTCTCTCTCTCGCTCTCTGTCTCTCTGTCGTTCTCTTGCTCTCTTTCTCTCTCTCTCTCTCTCCCTCCCTCTCTCTCTCTCTCTCTTTCTCTGTCTCTGATCAATCGTATTGTAGAACCAAGGCCAGTCATACTCAATATATCAGATCAATCGTATCTCATTTTACTTTCATAACTTTCTTCAGATTCATGTAATGACGGCTACAGGATTCCTAGTAAAGAGCCAGATGGACCTGGTTTATTCTGGAACGTTTTCATACTGTTGCCCTTTTCCTTTATGGCTTATTGACTCTCAACCAATCACTTTCACTTCCCATTCCTCTCATAAACACACTTATGACATATTTTGGAGCGGCAGGTAGCTTAGTGGTTAGAGGCAGGTAGCCTAGTGGTTAGAGGCAGGTAGCCTAGTGGTTAGAGGCAGGTAGCCTAGTGGTTAGAGGCAGGTAGCCTAGTGGTTAGAGGCAGGTAGCCTAGTGGTTAGAGGCAGGTAGCCTAGTGGTTAGAGGCAGGTAGCCTAGTGGTTAGAGGCAGGTAGCCTAGTGGTTAGAGGCAGGTAGCCTAGTGGTTAGAGGCAGGTAGCCTAGTGGTTAGAGGCAGGTAGCCTAGTGGTTAGAGGCAGGTAGCCTAGTGGTTAGAGGCAGGTAGCCTAGTGGTTAGAGACAGGTAGCCTAGTGGTTAGAGACAGGTAGCCTAGTGGTTAGAGGCAGGTAGCCTAGTGGTTAGAGGCAGGTAGCCTAGTGGTAAAGAGGCAGGTAGCCTAGTGGTTAGAGACAGGTAGCCTAGTGGTTAGAGGCAGGTAGCCTAGTGGTTAGAGACAGAGGCAGGTAGCCTAGTGGTTAGAGACAGGTAGCCTAGTGGTTAGAGGCAGGTAGCCTAGTGGTTAGAGGCAGGTAGCCTAGTGGTTAGAGGCAGGTAGCCTAGTGGTTAGAGGCAGGTAGCCTAGTGGTTAGAGGCAGGTAGCCTAGTGGTTAGAGGCAGGTAGCCTAGTGGTTAGAGACAGGTAGCCTAGTGGTTAGAGGCAGGTAGCCTAGTGGTTAGAGGCAGGTAGCCTAGTGGTTAGAGGCAGGTAGCCTAGTGGTTAGAGGCAGGTAGCCTAGTGGTTAGAGGCAGGTAGCCTAGTGGTTAGAGGCAGGTAGCCTAGTGGTTAGAGGCAGGTAGCCTAGTGGTTAGAGGCAGGTAGCCTAGTGGTTAGAGGCAGGTAGCCTAGTGGTTAGAGGCAGGTAGCCTAGTGGTTAGAGGCAGGTAGCCTAGTGGTTAGAGGCAGGTAGCCTAGTGGTTAGAGGCAGGTAGCCTAGTGGTTAGAGGCAGGTAGCCTAGTGGTTAGAGGCAGGTAGCCTAGTGGTTAGAGGCAGGTAGCCTAGTGGTTAGAGGCAAGTAGCCTAGTGGTTAGAGCTTTGGGCCACTAACCGAAAAGTTGCTGGATTGAATCCCTGAGCTGACAAGGTACAAATCTGTCCTTCTGCCCCTGAACAGGCAGTTAACCCACTGTTCCTAGGCCGTCATTGTAAATAAGAATTTGTTCTTAACTGACTTGCCTAGTAAAATAAAGGTTAATTAAATAAATAAACTGAAATGCTGTACCTGTGTGTGTGTGTGTGTGTGTGTGTGTGTGTGGTGGGTGCATCTGAAGTGGCACCCTATTCCCTACGTAGTGCACTACACCCCCTGGCTTAAAGTATTTTTACAGACACGGTCTGTGTGTAGCTGACACGGAGGACCATTCAGTCTGTGTGTAGCTGACACGGAGGACCATTCAGTCTGTGTGTAGCTGACACGGAGGACCATTCAGTCTGTGTGTAGCTGACACGGAGGACCATTCAGTCTGTGTGTAGCTGACACGGAGGACCATTCAGTCTGTGTGTAGCTGATTGGTTGGGACAGCTGTTGTCTGAGCATGCCCAGACCAGAGCACCACCAGGCCTCTCCTTCCTGACTACTAATCACACTCCAGTTGTCATTTAGCAGACACTCTTATCCAGAGCGACTTACAGAGCGACTTGAGTGCATCCATTTTCCCCCATGGGAATCGTACCCACAGCTGAGCCACACGGGCTGGTTTTATTTACCTGGAGGTTGTGCTGTGTATTAGTCCAGTTGGTGATCTGGTGCAGTTCTCCTGTTCTCTCTCTCCCCAAGCTGAGGCGGATTCACTGTCGAGAGACGTCAGTCACATCCGATGTGTCACAAACTTCCTGTAGTTATATGATAATGCCATTCAAAAACCAACTCCGGTCACCTGACTGAAGACCTTGTGCACTGGGCCAATAATCTATCGCTGTCTGTCTCTCTCACTCTCTCCACCCCCTCTCTCTTGTTTTCTCTACCCCCTGTCTTTCTCTCTGTTTGTCTCTCTCTCACTCTCTCCACCCCCTCTCCCCCCCCCCCCCTCTCTCTTGCCCCCCCCCCCCTCTCTTTCTTGGCTGTTTTCATCCTACTTCATCTGTTCTGCTTCTCTACCATGTCACCCCAGTACGTGATGCTTGTATGGGCTTGTCTGTACTGACCTGAACTGATCATTGCCCTATTGTTGATCAGGAAGGTGGGAGAGATTAAGGATGCATGGACAGAATGGGTGGATGGATATATGGAATGGATGTCATTAACAGGATGATATCTGTAGCTGGTACTAGTGTCTCTTCCTTCTGACATTATTACAACGTTCATCCATTTGAGTGTGCAACAAGGGTGCCTCGACCTTGGCAGCATTGTTTGTGGTCTGTGTGTTTGTTGCTGTGTGTGTATTTGTGTCCATCTGTAACTATTCTATGTGTGTATCCATTTCTGTGTGTTAGATCTTGGCTCAGTGTGTGGGTGTGTGTGTGGGTGTGGCTCATTTCCTGGTGCTGCTGTAGAATTGCTTCTGTCAGCTCCCTGAGCTGAGCTGAGCTGGTGCTGTGACCTCATTTCCTGGTGCTGCTGTAGAATTGCTTCTGTCAGCTCCCTGAGCTGAGCTGCTGCTGTGACCTCATTTCCTGGTGCTGCCGTAGAATTGCTTCTGTCAGCTCCCTGAGCTGAGCTGCTGCTGTGACCTCATTTCCTGGTGCTGCTGTAGAATTGCTTCTGTCAGCTCCCTGAGCTGAGCTGCTGCTGTGACCTCATTTCCTGGTGCTGCTGTAGTATTGCTTCTGTCAGCTCCCTGAGCTGCTGCTGTGACGTCATTTCCTGGTGCTGCTGTAGTATTGCTTCTGTCAGCTCCCTGAGCTGCTGCTGTGACCTCATTTCCCGGTGCTGCTGTAGAATTGCTTCTGTCAGCTCCCTGAGCTGAGCTGCTGCTGTGACCTCATTTCCTGGTGCTGCTGTAGTATTGCTTCTGTCAGCTCCCTGAGCTGAGCTGCTGCTGTGACCTCATTTCCTGCTCACTCCTTCCTCAGTTCCACAGAATAATGCCTCACTTTACACACAAGCGCCCCCAGACCCCATGTCACACATGGTATTGCAGCCAGATGGCCTAATGGAAACTCTCAAGCCCCATAGAGCTCCCACTGTCCGTTTCAAACTGAGGGTGTCACAGAATAACAGGATTCATATTAATTTATTCAATGAGTCAGAGGGTCATTTTAAAGAGTGTAAACCCTGGTACTTTTCCTTATTAGTGTGAATAGCTGTAGAGTCCAGGTGTGTCCTCTGCTGTCCTGACTGTGTTTCTGTGTGGGGCTTCAGGCCAAGGAGCTGCCCACCTACAAGGACAACGACTTCATCAACGATGGACAGAAGATCTGCATCGACGACGACAACAAGAAGATGTTCCTGGAGAAGCTACGTAAAGACGTGGAGGTGTGTGTGTGTGTGTGTGTGTGTGTGGTTCTGTTATTTCTTCTGATGTGAGTGAATTAATACTTGGGTCTGGATTAATCCGGTCTCCCTCAACACATTTTATTTCCCTCCCTCCAGTTCCTGGCCCAGTTGAAGCTGATGGACTACAGTCTGCTGGTGGGGATCCATGATGTGGAGCGGGCTGAGCAGGAGGAGGTGGAGAGTGAAGATAACGAGGGGGACGATGAGGGGGAGAGTGACGGAGGGATTGGCACTCCCCCTGACTCCCCCAGTAACACCCTGGACAGCACCAAGCCCCTGTCCCCTGGGGAGTTTGACCCCACCATAGACGTCTATGCCATCAAGAGCAACGACGGTGAGTGGAGAGGGAGGGGTTCAGGAGATGGTGAGAAATACCAACTAGATCAACAGTATAGATGACAGTCCTTGTAGCTCTCCGGTGCCCCTTGTGTTATGTCATTACAGATCTAGGGATAGTCCTGTGTGTTCAGGTGTTTCTAGGAAGTAGGTGTAGGGATAATCCTGTGTGTTCAGGTGTTTCTAGGCAGTAGGTGTAGGGATAGTCTTGTGTGTTCAGGAGTTTCTAGGAAGTAGGTGTAGGGATAGTCCTGTGTGTTCAGGTGTTTCTAGGCAGTAGGTGTAGGGATAGTCCTGTGGGTTCAGGTGTTTCTAGGCAGTAGGTGTAGGGATAGTCCTGTGTGTTCAGGTGTTTCTAGGAAATAGGTGTAGAGATTTTCCTGTGTGTTCAGGTGTTTCTAGGAAGTAGGTGTAGGGATAGTCCTGTGTGTTCAGGTGTTTCTAGGAAGTAGGTGTAGGGATAGTCCTGTGTGTTCAGGTGTTTCTAGGAAGTAGGTGTAGGGATAGTCCTGTGTGTTCAGGTGTTTCTAGGCAGTAGGTGTAGGGATAGTCCTGTGTGTTCAGGTGTTTCTAGCCAGTAGGTGTAGGGATAGTCCTGTGTGTTCAGGTGTTTCTAGGCAGTAGATGTAGGGATAGTCCTGTGTGTTCAGGTGTTTCTAGGCAGTAGGTATAGGGATAATCCTGTGTCTGTGTGTCCAGGTGCTCCTAGGAAGGAGGTGTACTTCATGGCGGTCATTGATATTCTGCAGCATTACGATGCCAAGAAGAAGGCCGCTCACGCTGCCAAGACCGTCAAACACGGAGTGAGTGAGTGAGTGAGTGAGTGAGTGAGTGAGTGAGTGAGTGAGTGAGTGAGTGAGTGAGTGAGTGAGTGAGTGAGTGAGTGAGTCTGCACCTCGTTTGGTGTGATTTTTGTGTGATTGTGTGTCTTCCCTTGACTGACTCCTCCACCATGTGTCTCCCCCTGCAGGCGGGAGCGGAGATCTCCACGGTGAACCCAGAGCAGTACTCCAAGAGGTTCTACGACTTCATCACCACTATTCTCTCATAGCCCCCGGGAGTAGGGGGGGGGGGTCTGGCTGAGAGTGGAGGTGTTTTTTATCTCTCTCTCCATTTCTCCTTTAGCAGGGGTGTCCCTCTGCAGCTAAAACCATCATTTGTTTACATTCATCTTCTCTGTTGACTTGATCTCTGTTACGCGGGACCATAAGGTGTGATAGGAGAATAGGTGTATCTTCTCTTTTGACTTGATCTCTGTTACGCGGTGTTCTAGTCAGTACTTTTGTATTTGTTTGTTTTATGTACTTTGGGAATCTAGTTTTTTTTACACCATGTCCTCACCCTGCATTGTTTGTTGTTCTGTATTCCCCTTTGGGAAGGGGTGGGGTTAGAATGAGGAAGAACGGGGCTCAGTGATTGGATAACAATAGTGAGGTCACTCTCAGAGTAAATAGTACAGGTAGAAGTAAACAGGAAGTGCACCTTGAGGCTAGTCCAAACCATTCACTCGTCTTCAGGAAGTAGGAAGTATTAGTCCAATAGGCCGTCGGCCAGACCATCCAATTGTCATTTAGCCCTGCCCAAGCCAAAGCTACCTTCCTATCTGTCCCTTCATCCATCACTCCCTCCATACAAGAGACGTGTGTGTGTGTGTGTGTGTGTGTGTGTGTGTGTGTGCGTGCGTGCTGGTAGTGAGAGCGCTGGCTGGGTACAAGTTAAGAATAGAGAGGAGAATAGCAGGGTACCTGGAAGGACGGCCAGAGAGTAGACCAGAAATGACACGAGGTCTGACTCGTCCAACAGTTTCATTCAGTTCCATTAGGCTTTAGAGATTTACGACATCATTGACTGATCGGGTTTATGTCATTCTGGCGGGGTACCAGGAAAGGGTATTAGGAAGTTGGTGTGTCTGACTTCCTGTGGGACAGGGCAGGGCGATGGTATGATACCTCAGGGACCTTTGAACCTGAATTGCCATCAGCACCTTAAACAAATTGTTGCACTTTTATGTTAGAGATATGATCTCTCGTTCTGTTACATGCACCACAACAAAAGCACTGTTTGAAGTTATCCAACTCATGCCCAACATGTCTGATAGGGGTGTAGGAGGGACTAGAGGTGGGTTTGGGACCAGGCCTGAGTGTAGTGCGCAGCAGAGAAAGAGGAGTGGTGCCTTCAGGACTGATACAGACGGCCTATTGTTTACCTCTGGTATCGAACCAGCCTGAACCAGAGTCTTACCCACATCTGTCTGTGTCAGGGGTCTCCAACCCCGGCCATGGAGGAGTACTGAGTATGCAGGCTTTATTTACTCCTGTCTAGCACTAATAAACCTGATTCAGCTTGTTATGGTCCAGACAGAAGACCTTAATTAGTTGGTTATTTGATTCAGCTTATTGTGGTCCAGACAAAATACCTTGATTAGTTATTTGAATTTGGTGTTACGGCAGGGCTGGAACAAAAGCCTTCACGACTATTAGCGTTCCAGGACTGAGATGGAGAGCCCTGAGTCAGTAAAAGATCTCTATACAGGGTTCAGGCCTGAGTTGGCTGTGTGTCAGTGTTTTGTGAGAGGAAAGGAAGGGGCTGGGTTGTAGGAAAATCTACTTTTGTTATTTAAGCAGTGATGTCATGCCAACCTGTCAGCCTCTCCTTTTAACCTTGTTGTCTGCCTGTTATTCAGACTTTTGTTGCGTCGTTGTTGTTGAAAGGTTGTTTTATCTCAGATTGAGTTTCGTCGGGTTTGAATTGAGGTGGTACATTTTTATATTTTGCACAGATACTAAAAGTAACCAAATGTTATGCATATGATCCTGACTGGGTGACGTGGTTTTAACAAGGGAAACGACCGGGTGACGTGGTTTTAACAAGGGAAACGACTGGGTGACGTGGTTTTAACAAGGGAAACGACTGGGTGACGTGGTTTTAACAAGGGAAACGACTGGGTGACGTGGTTTTAACAAGGGAAACGACTGGGTGACGTGGTTTTAACAAGGGAAACGACTGGGTGACGTGGTTTTAACAAGGGAAACGACTGGGTGACGTGGTTTTAACAAGGGAAACGACTGGGTGACGTGGTTTTAACAAGGGAAACGACTGGGTGACGTGGTTTTAACAAGGGAAACGACTGGGTGACGTGGTTTTAACAAGGGAAACGACTGGGTGACGTGGTTTTAACAAGGGAAACGACTGGGTGACGTGGTTTTAACAAGGGAAACGACTGGGTGACGTGGTTTTAACAAGGGAAACGACTGGGTGACGTGGTTTTAACAAGGGAAACGACTGGGTGACGTGGTTTTAACAAGGGAAACGACTGGGTGACGTGGTTTTAACAAGGGAAACGACTGGGTGACGTGGTTTTAACAAGGGAAACGACTGGGTGACGTGGTTTTAACAAGGGAAACGACTGGGTGACGTGGTTTTAACAAGGGAAACGACTGGGTGACGTGGTTTTAACAAGGGAAACGACTGGGTGACGTGGTTTTAACAAGGGAAACGGCTGGGTGACGTGGTTTTAACAAGGGAAACGACCGGGTGACGTGGTTTTAACAAGGGAAACGACTGGGTGACGTGGTTTTAACAAGGGAAACGACTGGGTGACGTGGTTTTAACAAGGGAAACGACTGGGTGACGTGGTTTTAACAAGGGAAACGACTGGGTGACGTGGTTTTAACAAGGGAAACGACTGGGTGACGTGGTTTTAACAAGGGAAACGACTGGGTGACGTGGTTTTAACAAGGGAAACGACTGGGTGACGTGGTTTTAACAAGGGAAACGACCGGGTGACGTGGTTTTAACAAGGGAAACGACTGGGTGACGTGGTTTTAACAAGGGAAACGACTGGGTGACGTGGTTTTAACAAGGGAAACGACTGGGTGACGTGGTTTTAACAAGGGAAACGACCGGGTGACGTGGTTTTAACAAGGGAAACGACTGGGTGACGTGGTTTTAACAAGGGAAACGACTGGGTGACGTGGTTTTAACAAGGGAAACGACTGGGTGACGTGGTTTTAACAAGGGAAACGACTGGGTGACGTGGTTTTAACAAGGGAAACGACTGGGTGACGTGGTTTTAACAAGGGAAACGACCGGGTGACGTGGTTTTAACAAGGGAAACGACTGGGTGACGTGGTTTTAACAAGGGAAACGACTGGGTGACGTGGTTTTAACAAGGGAAACGACTGGGTGACGTGGTTTTAACAAGGGAAACGACTGGGTGACGTGGTTTTAACAAGGGAAACGACTGGGTGACGTGGTTTTAACAAGGGAAACGACTGGGTGACGTGGTTTTAACAAGGGAAACGACTGGGTGACGTGGTTTTAACAAGGGAAACGACTGGGTGACGTGGTTTTAACAAGGGAAACGGCTGGGTGACGTGGTTTTAACAAGGGAAACGGCTGGGTGACGTGGTTTTAACAAGGGAAACGGCTGGGTGACATAATATCATTATACCTGTTCCAGAGATAGATAGATATATCTCTATATAGCTCTGACTTGTACCAGAGAAGAATCTGTCTGGTGTTGTACCTGTGATGGGTAGCCTACTAAACCAGTGACGTCATCCTTCTCGACTGTTCTACCCCAAGCAAAAAATATATATATTAAGGTTTGTTTTAGACGCAGAGATTCTATTCACATATATTTTTAGGTTGCATTTTAGTCATGAAATATAATTGTATTTTAAAGCACCACTGTTTGAGTTAATGACAGTGTTGTGTTATATGAAGAATGCTACTGCTTGTGTGTTCTGTAAAAACAGAACCAATACATGTTGCAGGAAGACAGTTTCTCCCTCCTGTGTCTTGGCTGTTCAGATCCATTGTTACTCTCCTAGTCTTAACCCCATCAGGCTCTCCTTACCAAGCTTTAAACTGTGTTTTCATCGTATACACTGTGTAAGAGGTGTGCCTTTATACTCCAAATGATTTCATTTGTCTTTTTTAATGTCTTTTTGTTTTTTTTACAAAGTTCAAATGTTATTTTTAACAGGGTTTTATTTTCAGCGTTTTCCCTTCCTGTGTAGTAGGTGTTTTCAATATATTATTGTTGAGTCAAATTGATACAGTTGTATTATTATTTTGACTAGTTCAGTTTTCAAACATAAAAACTATAATGGCGTCTCTGATGCTGAGGTTATGGGTAGAACTTAGTCATTAGGCACAGATGGCGCTTACCTTCCCCAAATCCTAACCTTCACCATTAGGGGGGTGGGGGGAGGTGGTACTGCAAATCTGAACTTGGATCTGTGTGTCTACCTCTTGGTGTGGAGACTGCCTCTGGGCTGATCTGACCCTGCGTTCCCCGCTGCTCAGTAGGGACCTGTGTGTTGTGGTTTGTGTGACTGTCATAATAATGTTCGTCGTGTTTGTCCGCTGACCAATTCCTCCGAAGTTTGAATGCATCTGAATGAAATGGCACCCTATTCCCTGTAACAGTGAAATAATTTTGACAAGAGCCCGTTTAGGTTTAGGGTTAGGTTTAGGATTAAATTTTAGGATTAGGTTTAGTTTTAGGATTAGGTTTAGGGTTAGGTTTAGGATTAGGTTTAGGATTAAAGTTTAGGATTAGGGTTAGGTTTAGGATTAGGTTTAGGGTTAGGTTTAGGATTAGGGTTAGCCAGGTTCTGGTCAAAAATAGTGCACTGTTTAGGGAACCGATGCAGTCGACTCCCCTTCTACCATCTTATGTTAACGTTGCTGCATCACCACTGCCTGCTCCATGTTCCCTAAACCCTAACCTTAACCACTGCTCCATGTTCCCTAAACCCTAACCTTAACCACTGCTCCATGTTCCCTAAACCCTAACCTTAACCACTGCTCCATGTTCCCTAAGCCCTAACCTTAACCACTGCTCCATGTTCCCTAAACCCTAACCTTAACCACTGCTCCATGTTCCCTAAACCCTAACCACTGCTCCATGTTCCCTAAGCCCTAACCTTAACCACTGCTCCATGTTCCCTAAACCCTAACCTTAACCACTGCTCCATGTTCCCTAAACCCTAACCTTAACCACTGCTCCATGTTCCCTAAACCCTAACCTTAACCACTGCTCCATGTTCCCTAAACCCTAACCTTAACCACTGCTCCATGTTCCCTAAGCCCTAACCTTAACCACTGCTCCATGTTCCCTAAGCCCTAACCTTAACCACTGCTCCATGTTCCCTAAGCCCTAACCACTGCACGCCGGCTTCCTAACCTTCACCCTAACCTTAACCACTGCACGCCGGCTCCCTAACCTTCACCCTAAGCCCTAACCTTAACCTAAAACAGCTGACCCAGGATCAGTGGTGAAGAGGAAATGTCTACCTGCTCCACCTCCCACCCACTGGCCAGCTCTCCCTGCCCTCACCCACGGGCCAGCTCTCCCTGCCCTCACCCACGGGCCAGCTCTCCCTTCCCTCACCCACGGGCCAGCTCTCCCTGCCCTCACCCAAGGGCCAGCTCTCCCTGCCCTCACCCACGGGCCAGCTCTCCCTGCCCTCACCCACGGGCCAGCTCTCCCTGCCCTTACCCACGGGCCAGCTCTCCCTGCCCTCAACCACGGACCAGCTCTCCCTGCCCTCACCCACGGGCCAGCTCTCCCTGCCCTCACCCACTGGCCAGCTCTCCCTGCCCTCACCCACGGGCCAGCTCTCCCTGCCCTCAACCACGAGATATGTGTTTTTGCTCTGAGAAGATGATGGCTCGATCCATAGAGAGTGTGCTCCCATGTCACAGACTTGGACTCCTACTATAGACTACCCTCTCCACTGCTCCCCAGTCCACTGGGACGTAGATGGCTGGTTTTGTCCATCGTTGGCTGATCCTTCAACCTCCTCTATGTAAAAGCCGTACTAAACCCAACATTTTGTGAAAATAAACCTTTCCCATCTACGTGCATCCATCTACATTCAGAATGACCACACATGAGCTTGGAAAATATTGTAAGGTGTAAATGTATCAGTTTGAGTGTTTTATTTTTTTAACGTATGAATTCTGGAAGACTGAATGAAGTGTGTTTGTGTTTGTCACACGGTTAGGTGTTAATGATTACAGATATGAGGACAGACAGATGGTGAGGTTTATGGGGTTTTAACTGTGGAAATTGTGAGGTATGTAATGGTGACCCAGAGTCCTTGCTACACATTGCTAAAGCATTGTGTGTGTGTGTGTTGCTGTCTGCCGGTGGTCCTGTGAGAAATGTTAACTCATGTTCTGTGATGTTTATTGTTTGACACATAATGCTGATAATTCTAATACACTCCATTCCGTCGTCATTCGCTTTACTATAATAAAGCACTGTCTGCTAAACTGAGGTCTGTTTTCAGTACTTTGTACATGGTCATTATTTTCACTTACTGTCTTTTGAGCTTGGTACTTTTAATATGTCCTTTATTTTTCCAGGTAGTGCCAGTGAGTCTTTTTTATTTATTTATTAGGAGAGGAAGCGTTAAGTCAGCACAAACAGGACACACACACACACACACACGACTAAAACCAGGCTACATAAAGGAGACTAAAATAGATTCACAAATTACCTCATTCAATTACACAAGCATAGTCACTGCAGACAGCAAGCCCTTTTAATGAAGTTTTCTCTATTGTATTTGACTAAACGTATGGCCATCAAACTCAACAATGGACCTGGAAGCCAGTTCCACTGCGTGTTTTCATTGTTCCTCTCTAATCAGAGACTGATTTATACCCGGGACACCAGGTGGGTGATTCCTCTCTAATCAGGGACTGATTTATACCCGGGACACCAGGTGGGTGATTCCTCTCTAATCAGGGACTGATTTATACCAGGGACACCAGGTGGGTGATTCCTCTCTAATCAGGGACTGATTTATACCCGGGACACCAGGTGGGTGATTCCTCCCTAATCAGGGACTGATATAGACCAGGGACACCAGGTGGGTGATTCCTCTCTAATCAGGGACTGATTTATACCAGGGACACCAGGTGGGTGATTCCTCCCTAATCAGGGACTGATTTATACCCGGGACACCAGGTGGGTGATTCCTCTCTAATCAGGGACTGATTTATACCCGGGACACCAGGTGGGTGATTCCTCCCTAATCAGGGACTGATATAGACCAGGGACACCAGGTGGGTGATTCCTCTCTAATCAGGGACTGATTTATACCAGGGACACCAGGTGGGTGATTCCTCCCTAATCAGGGACTGATATAGACCAGGGACACCAGGTGGGTGATTCCTCCCTAATCAGGGACTGGTTTATACCTGGGACACCAGGTGGGTGATTCCTCCCTAATCAGGGACTGGTTTATACCAGGGACACCAGGTGGGTGATTCCTCTCTAATCAGGGACTGATTTATACCAGGGACACCAGGTGGGTGATTCCTCCCTAATCAGGGACTGATTTATACCAGGGACACCAGGTGGGTGATTCCTCTCTAATCAGGGACTGGTTTATACCTGGGACACCAGGTGGGTGATTCCTCCCTAATCAGGGACTGATTTAGACCTGGGACACCAGGTGGGTGATTTCTCCCTAATCAGGGACTGGTTTATACCTGGGACACCAGGTGGGTGATTCCTCCCTAATCAGGGACTGGTTTATACCTGGGACACCAGGTGGGTGATTCCTCTCTAATCAGGGACTGGTTTATACCTGGGACACCAGGTGGGTGATTCCTCCCTAATCAGGGACTGATTTAGACCTGGGACACCAGGTGGGTGATTCCTCTCTAATCAGGGACTGATTTATACCAGGGACACCAGGTGGGTGCAATTAATTATCTGGTAGAACAGAAAGCCAGCAGGCTCCGGACCTCATAGGGTAAGAGTTGAATAGTCTGGTTTAGAGTCATGTTCAACATGTAAATGATTACAGATTTTTTTCAACATGTTCATTTATGAAAGGTGGGGCTTTTATTTATTTATTTATTTAAATAGACTAATATTTTTGTGTAAAGTTAAATATTACAGTTCATTACGTCTGAAATGGGTGTTAAATTCCATGTTAAATGGAATTGCATGGAAGTAGCTCATTTATGCGGTTGTTTTAGGCCTATTATCTTACCAAATATTGTGCCTATTGAATTTAATTATGCGTTGGCCTTTTGATACTATTTGATTAATAAATTATAACTAGAAATTGTGGCATCTCATAGGATCAAATTAATTTTCTGGTTTAGAGCAATGAGGAACATGAATAAACGAAACAATGTGCTAATGTTCACAAAATGGTTATCGTTTTCAACATTTTTAGTTGTTTATTTAGAAATAAAGTATAATTGATTCCTTAGATTTGTCAAACGTTTTTCATTTATTTAAAAGAAAATAGCCCAGGTCTAGTGTTTATCTCACTGGCTATTGTAAATGTATTGCCCCCAACAGAAAATACAAATCTACAGGCAGTCATTGATCTAGGTAGACTGGATCTGTCTCCTTTCATTTAGCTAACTGAATTGATTGTGACTTGAGTTGAACCTATCACGCATTCAAATCCTGCATCACACACGTTTTAATGCTGCGTCAGTAGACAAGGTAACTGTCTCAGAGTGCGCATTGCTCAGCTGGCGGGAACACGGGTCTGGTAGAGTCAACCCCAGAGCAGCGGAGTAAAAACGTCTGAGGTGAGATTGAGTTGTCACAGAAATAACACCAGCAGCACGCTGTTCAGGTAGCCGATATATAATGGCTATAATGCCGCCTTAGAAAAAAAAGGTTCGAAAATGGTTAATCGGCTGTCCCCATATGAGAATCTCCTTTGGTACCAGTTAGAACCCCTTTTGGTTCAATGTAAAAAGGGTTATACATAGAATCAAAACGGGTTCTCCTATTGGGACAGATGAAGAACCCTTTTAAGTTCTTGATATAACTTTGTTTCTAAGTGGAGGCCTACCATGCAAAGCCCATGGCCCCTTTTAGCTATTGTTTAGTAAATATTCAGAGTTGGCATTCATCCTCTGCTTCTATGCTTACTACACAATTCTTTCTTGGATATTTTACTGAGAATTTGTTTGGAATAGGCCCGGTTCTTTTTTGTTCGATTATTATGGAAGCTTTGTAAAATAGGCTATGTAACCGTTTTAGTGGAGAGTATAGGCTGGCCAAGTAGACGCCATGGGTTATAGGGCTCCCGAGTAGCGCAGTGGTCTAAGGCACTGCATCTCAGTGCTAGTGGCGTCACTACAGACCCTGGTTTGATTCCAGGCTGTATCACAACCGGCAAGATTGGGAGCCTCATAGAGCAGCGCACAATTGGCCCAGTGTCGTCCTGGTTTGTGCTTGGCCGGGGTAGGCCGTCATTGTAAATTATAATTTGTTCTTAACTGACTTGCCTAGTTAAATAAATGTAAAATAAAAATCAACAGAGGTAAAAAGGAAATGGTGGTTGAGATGAGGTTTATGGCACAGAGCATAAACCACAGAGGATGCAGGGGTATTCAACTCTTACCCTACGAGGTCCGGAGCCTTCTGCATTTCTCTTCGACCTAATTATTCATTTCACACACATGGTGCCCCATGTCTAAATCAATCCCTGTTTCGAGAGGATTTTTTTTTTAATGCAGTGGAACTGGCTTCGTGGTCCAGAGTTGAGTTTGAGGGTCATAGGGCATCACTGCTGTTCATCATTTAGCTTCATGCAATAACATCTGATCTGTTGCCATCCAGGCATGCACCTATCAGTTAGTTATAGACCCAAGATTGAAGCTTGAATAGTTTCAAATCCACCAGCAGCTAACTCGCACTGCCTACTCAAACACGGCAATATTATCAATGTAATTGAATGTGTTTGGGTATAAAACACTAAATAGCAAAAGACATGACACCACCAAAGCCTGTCTGACACCAACTCTCTCGCGGGCTCTATGGATCCCTTGCAGAACGCCCAGATGGTGCGCCTGTATCTCCCCCGTTCCACCTTAAATGTTATTTCCGGTATTCCTGACATCCCCTTTAAGAGAGCGCGTCACACCCTTCAGTGGCCGGGAGGGGGCGCTTGTAGATTGTGTCATCGCGTACAACGGGCGGCAGGATATCTTTTAGCTGTGTGTGTCTTACTCCCCAGTAAGAAGCATAATTTTCTCCTCACTGTTAAAATTACATTTTTTATATATATAATTAACACCCCATTTATATAAATGGTCACTTAAGAAAACCAACGAATAGCTTAACTGCAGACAGAACAAAGTCCAAATAATTTCACAGTTATTAACAGGTAATTCGTTGTCTTGGCTGTTTTTTTATTCTAGGTCTATAATCAGTTAATGATCAGCCCACCAAGGCTCACAAAACATAACCCATCTACTGCGGCAGAGCGCAGCACACACGCAGAGAGGCGCATATTCTCTGTGTAGCCTAGGCTACTGTGACAGAACACCACCGCACCGAGCACAGCACAACAGTCTCGTTCTTCCCGCGGTAGAAACATATTTTGTTAGACTAATGCGTATGTAAGCGTTGTTTACGTCGCACGGAGAACGCGTAACAGCTGATATGCCAATACAGTGTTCTAATGTAATGACAAGTATTTTGAAAACAAGAATTTAGGGCTGTTTAAATGCGTGACATCTGCTCAGTCATTGTCAGGTTAAAATTATGCATTGTCATTCAACTGTCACCCTTTCCTCGGTGACAAACCGGGCATGATAACGACTTTGTTTTTATATTTTTTTTTTTTCTGAATACAAAGAATCACATCCATGACAAATGGATATTAACAAAAATTCGGAATTGGAACATATTTCCTACGTTTGACTAGAATTTGTATGAACTTGTTTCAGTATTAACTGAATGAATAGCCCATGTCCATCGAGCAATTTTTCAAAATGATCAATTCTGTTTTATTATTTTCAATACTTATTACAGTCAACCATCATTTTCTTAAACATTTTGTTTCGAATTTTTAGATATAAATGACTGACCCGGTGACAGAGTATTTTCTAGAACCCAGTTGCATAATGTTACACCCCATATAGCAGGCATCATCAACCAAATTCAGCCGCTGGCCGATTTGAGCGGATCGTCAGGGGCCGAACATAATTACAAATAATTTGTAGACTGCAAAATGACCGCAAGAAGCCCAAACAGATATACTGTTTTACTAAAACATAATAATTTCAAAACTTGCTTACATTTGTATCCCACTGGGCACACACTGGTTAAAGCAACGTTGTTTCTACATCATTTCAATTAAATTATGTTAAACCAACGTGGAATTGACGCTGAATTGACGTCTGTGCCCAGTGGGATACAATCACATATATCTCTCTATTATGCGAGGGAATACTTTGGAACAGATTTCAATTAAAATCACTTGGAGCTGATTTGCTGGCGTTTTTAGTATTTACATCCAAAAATTAAAACCAAAAAAAGTTGGCGAACCCTTCCCAATATAGCATGCAGGGAACAGTATGAATTCCAGTGTAATGAAACACGAATAATCTCTGGACTCTAAGTAAAGTACGTTTTTAAATAATATGATCCAACAAACAATATAATGATGTGCAAATGAATAATTAACTTGAGGATGTAGGTCTATAGTATTCCAACAAGTCACTATAAAGACTGTCACTGCCTTGTAGCCTACTTAGACTGAATACTTTCCCTTAAAATTTCCACTCAGAAAGCCATTTTGTTTTTCATACAGGATACATATGAACAATTATCTAGGCTTGGTTTTTCACAGACTGACTGTTTGCATTTTCTTGTTTGTTTGTTGTTTCAATTTGAAAATATTTTTCGAGATTTGCACTTTCATGTCAAATTAGGTTTGAGAGGATTACGTTTTAATTAACAAACAAAAAAGAACTGGCATCACTTTCAAATTGCGTAGCCGATCTGTATGTAGCCTAGGCTATATATCACGTTGGTAACCAGCAGGTTAGACTGCAGGTAAAATATATGCACTACAGAACAATAATTGAATTGCAATAAACGGAAACTGTAAGCCTTGTTTATAAATAGTTAACGCCATGCTGTATGAATATGCATAGGCTAGACGAAACCAAATGTATCCTAGAGTAGTTTGCTAAAGCCTTGTAAAAATGTTGCTATCAATTTTTTTTTTTTTTTAATGCTATTTTAGTGCTTGGGGAAATGAAGAAGCCGGTATTGTGGATAGGCTTGCCTACTGAACCAGTCAACTATTTATTTAGGCCTATAGAATAAGCCTAGGCCAAATACCAGTAAAGGTACTTATGGGGCAGTTGAGGTTTCTAAGTGAAGGCACTTCAACATTTCAAAATGTCAGCAAAGGTGCGTTTTCTTGATTAATCAGATTGTTATTATTTCTCACAGTCAAAAAAATCGTATCATCTCCATGGATGGACCTTTTTTTCCTGATTTTACATCACATTCCTCACTGCTGATCGATTTCATATTTTACATCAAAATATTACTTATCAATATTAAATTGCTTCAATAGAATTGGGAAATAATGAGGCCTACATTTTGACCTAAAGGGCCAATCTGCAGTTGCTACATCCCTTTTTAGACTTATAAATTAATAATTATATTGTATGTACACATTTATTCTTGAAGAATATAACTTCAATGCCTTCAATGCCAATGCCTTACGAGCTTAGTTCAACTGTCGTACCCCATCAGAGCTCCAAATATAAGCTTGTTTTAATCCAATGTTTGTGAACTAATTAAAGCGTGGCAGGAAGCCTAGCGGTAAGAGGTTTGGACCAATAACTGAAAGAAAGGTCGCTGGTTCGAATCCACGAGCCGACAAGGTGAAAAATATTCGTATGTGCCCTTGAGCAAGGCACTTACCCCTAATTGCTCCATGATCACCATTGATAATGGCCGACCCTGGCTGTGACCACACTCTGAGGGGGTCCTAAGGGGAATTGGGGTAATTTTGACCTAAAGGGGCAATGCTATTAATACAGACTTGTACTTGTGTGAAAAAATGACCAAAATAAGCACCCACCCACCAAACTATAATTGGTTGAAAACTTTAATTTTGATATTGTGGATGGTCAGTCCTTACATCTATAGCTTTGCCTATATTAGATAATACAAATATGTCACTTAAGTTCAATGCAACATCCAAAAGGTTCACGTTCTTCACCAGCTATTCCCTGAATATACATCATGTATTTTTTCTGATCTGATAATTGCTTGATTGTCTTCAGACAACTCTCACTATCGAACACATCAAAGAACAGGCTGTATAGTTTGACATATAAGTGAGTATCACATAAGCAGGCCTGCGTTCACAAAAGAGCTTGACATCCGTTCAGCATGCTGAACATGCATGCATTATAAACCAGGAATATTTCCTTAGCCATATTGGATTCCAGCAAAAGCAATTTGAATTTACAACATATTTGGAAGTTTCGCATATTCAAAGTATCGGGCCTATAAGCTGTTCGACTTCGTCTGTTGACGCTGCGGTTCCCCCGGGGTTAAGGTCCGGGTCGGATTACCCTCCAAACAAAACCCAATCCAACCAAACCATTAACGGAGATCCACCGTGACATGAACAACCGGAACACCGGGTTGGTCACGTCACGTTGTATTATTCATTCATATATCCTGTTTGATTTCGGGAAGCTAAAAGAGGTGGGTTGAAAGGCCGTTGCTCCTGCGTTCCCTTAAGGGTTAAATACAATGTGGCCTGAATACCCTGCTTTTCCCTTTTGTTCCAGACCCTGAATACCCAATTTAAAGAAGTGGTCCAAAAGTTGGCTGAAACCTGAGTGGAAGCAGGAGAGCCAGACAAAGTTTCCTATTGTGTTTCAAAATTCAGCAATTTAAAAACTGTATAACTTTAAATGAGGAAAAAATTAGTATTTCCAACGAAAAGTGTAGGCCTAGCTTGTTTGATACAAACAAACATTGTCAGTGGAATGGCCTGAAGATCTCAGTGACTTTCAATGTGGCACCTTCATAGGATGCCACCTTCCCAACAAGTCAGCTTGTCACATTTCTGCCCTGCTAGAGCTGCCCTGGTCAACTGTAAGTGCTGTTATTGTGAAGTGGAAACTTTTAGGAGCTATACAAGCTCACAGAACAGGACTGTCGAGTGCTGAAGCACATAGCTTGTAAAAATTGTCTGTCCTCTGAACACTCACTACCGAGTTCCAAACTGCCTCTGGAAGCAACATCAGCACAATAACTGTTCTTCGGGAGCTTCATGAAATGGGTTTCCATGGCCGAGCAGCCGCACACAAGCCTAAGATCACCATGCGCCATGCCAAGCGTCGGCTGGAATGGTGTAAAGCTTGCCGCCATTGGACTCTGGAGCAGTGGAAACGCTTTCTCTGGAGTGATGAATCACACTTCACCATCTGACAGTCCGACACAATGAATCTTGGTTTGGCGGATGCCAGGACAATGCTACCTGCCCCAATGCATAGTGCCAGCTGTAAAGTTTGGTGGAGGAAGAATAATGGTCTGGGGCTGTTTTTCATGGTTCGGGCTAAGCTCCTTAGTTCCAGTGAAGGGAAATCTTAACACTACAGCATACGATGGATGACATTCTAGACGATTCTGTGCTTTCAACTTTGTGGCAACAGTTTGGGGAAGGCCCTTTCCTGTTTCAGCATGACAATGCGTCCATGCACAAAGCGAGGTCCATACAGAAATGGTTTGTCGAGATAGGTGTGGAAGAACTTTACTGGCCTGCACAGAGCCCTGACCTCAACCCCATCGAACATCTTTGGGATGAATTGGAACTTCGACTGCGAGCCAGGCCTCATTGCCCAACATCAGTGCCCTTCTTCACTAATGCTGTTATGGCTGAATGGAAGCAAGTCCCTGCAGCAATGTTCCAACAACTAGTGGAAAGCCTTCCCAAAAGAGCAGAGGCTGTTATAGTAGCAAAGGGGGGACCAACTCCATATTAATGCCCATGATTTTGGAATGAGATGTTTGACGAGCAGAAGTCCACATACTCTTGGTCATATAGTGTTTAACAGCCTGCTGCATTAGTCCATATTTAGGCTAATAAAAGTGCTTGTGTAGGCTTCTATGCATTACAGCATCCCTCTTTTCTCACAAATCTGCTATTCACGGAAATTACATTTTCACGTTTCTCCTTTTATTTCGTGTTCAATAGCCTACTCTTTTTCCATGGCACTCCTTGATATGCATTCTAAATCAAAAGTTGATGACTTGACTTCATTTAAGTTTCTGTTAATCAGTTATTTATTAAGATAAATTATAATTAAGATAAAAATGTGTCCTAATAAGCATAAATATTTAACTAATCTCAAAATTAAGGCACTGTGGGTATAGGTTGTGTCCATGAATTAGACATTGCTTGGACATTTTTCCTAATGGAAAATAGGCTAGCCTATTTGTTGGTAAAAAATGAATGAATAAATATGAGCTAATCATTTCGGCTATTGTAGAGCAGTAGACTATTTGTAGCTATTATTTGTTGTTGTGTTCGTGCATGGCATTCACTCAGCGCATGTCGCGGAGCCTGATTTCATGGTATGAGGGGCCAAAGGTCACCGCTGGACGTGATTGTCTCTAAATACCCGCAGGCGGGTACGCGGGCGCGGGCACGTCCACAGCCTCTCGACAAACAATGGCGTTTATCAATGACGAGAATGCTCGTTTTTGAGCTGTCATTTTAGAATGCAGAATAGAGCGACATACTTTTTTCTATAAAGCTATTTGACAATTAAAATGTTAACGTTTTGTCGTTAGAAGCAATAACGGTAGGTAGTCACAGTAAAACCAATGCATTAGGCTACCACTGGGATATTAGGAGGCAATGATGAGCCTATTGGATTCTGGTGGGAATATTTTCTGTAGCTGCTGTTGGCCTACATAACACTTCATAGAATAATATGTCATTGTTTTAGCCTAGCTTACATCAAACATATTTCATAGGCGAATGTGAAATTAAAATATTGATACAATTAACGTATCTTATATTGATCCTCAATAACTCTATATGTCTATATATAATAGCCTATAGGCATATTAAACCATCTGCATAAGGGATTCCAGTGTGATTTCATGTCTCCCTCTGTGCATTCATGTTTTTCTGTCAATTCGGAAGCCTATGGCCTACGATATCTGTTTGTCATGGATAAAGTTAACGTTTTTCTGATAAACGGTTACAATTGCAACAATTGCAGTCGTTGTTATATACTTCCTATTATTTGTATTAAGTTAAATCACGTTAGACATGGTGGAGTCATCGGCCGTTGCGCTTCAAGAGAGGAGAAATCGCTCTACTAATTTCAGCTCTAATAGTTGGATATTTAAGTCAGTTGTGTCTAACAGCTGTTGTGAAATATATTTTTAAATAAGGGACGTCCACTCATTTGTTCAAAAGGATTAGAAATGGACCATAGATTTGTCAGATATTAGCCTTGTCAATGGTCAAATGTGGACCATGGAGAACGAATTTCCTATTTGCTACCTTCAACAATTCTTCAATGTTATAAATAATAATACATCATGAGAATAAGAACTGGGACTAAGTTGGCGTGGTATAGTTTGTGCCTGTTTGGGGTCGTTGTGAAATGAGTCCTTTAACCCCGGAGGTCACTCGGGGCTCCGGTGTCAATCTGCCTTAATGGATTCAGAAACGGATTGTTCGGTCAGGACACGAGGCAACACTTTTATTTTATTTTAAATTTCATAAGCGACACTTTTTCTCTGAAGTCTGCTGATGTAAGTGATTCTAGTTTAAATGAGTGTTTGTAAATTAGTAGAGTAGGCCTATGGACCTATCATTTGTTCTTCTATTCATTACCCATATAAAACTAGTCTTAACGTAGCCAGGGATGGGTAAATTACTTTCTAAATGTAAGCAGTTATTTTCCTGCATGTCCAAAATTGTAATTAGTAATGTAACTTTTGGATTGCCTAAACTCGGTATCGTAATCTGATTACTTTCTCCTTAAAACGCGTTGGAAGAAGACAAAAATGATAGCTCAAACTCATTTGGTGTCACAATAGCGGTATCTGATTTGTGGTCAGACTCACTCAGGTGGAACAAACTTAAACTTGCGCCCTTTTTTTCAATGAGGAATTGAATGTCATTGGGACAACAGAAAGGTGTGATAATGTATTTTTTTTTTCCGTAAACGTCCTTTCTGAATGTTAAGGTTGTCCAGTAAGCAATCATCTACATTTTCAAAGTATCTGTAATCTGATTACAATATTTTCGCTGGTAAAAGAACTCATTACAGTTAGGCCTACAGTTTTTGTTTGTAATCAGTTATTCTCCAACCCTGCATGTATCTGTATGAATGAGGTATTATGAGTACCTGTTACATCGTGATAAAAAGCAATATGAACAAATGTAAATGCATGTATTTACGTAAGCTATAGTTAAGCACAATTTGATTCTAAGCAGATCCTCATAAACTAACTTATTTGTATGTATGCTTATCTAAAAATAGCATAGGCTATAGGCATACATCCTGATATAGGATCTCTCAGCACTGGGACTAAAATAGCGTATAGCCGAAGCTTTAAGAGGTTAGTGCAGTGAAGAATAAGACTGCATAAATTTTACGTGTAGAACTCTAATCCGGATTTTGAGCTGAATCATAAGGTTTTTGGCATGGAGTTGGATCCGGCTAACATATTTGCGTCTTCAAATTTCCATGTCCTACATAAACATGCATTTGTAATAAAGCGGTGGCTTCTCGACTTGAAATCATATTTTCATTTATTTTACATGTTCTTCATATCATTATTTTACAAGGCCACAGTTATATCAAGTAGTCTACACTTCAATTATAGGCCTTGAATCGGAGAATGGCCCGAAAATGTTCCAATGACTCCAGCCACCTGGAGTGGACTGTTCATGCTCCAGTCCGGCAGGCGGTACCTGTGCATCAAGCCTCAGACCAACAGACTCCTAAACAGCTTTTATCCCCTGGCCATAAGATGGCTAACAACTTCTGCTTCCCCTCACGCCTACGATGATGCTAAAATTATTATTAATTACATGCATTACTACCACTACCACTGCCTTTCATTGACTGTTGATTACAATTACCATTAGTGTCGATCTATTTATCCAGCTACTGGTCACTATTACTACGGTTTACATGCATATATTACCATTGGTATATTACCATAAGTATTTATATATTACTGCCGCCAGTCACTTTTCAGCCCTGTTTACATGTAGGCTTATACCCGCCTATGACGCATACACTAACGCTCTTGCACACATACACATTCACAGTTCACACCCACACACGTACCTACCTACACACACCCACCACTTATGCTGCTGCCATACTGTTTATTATTATTATTATTATTATGTAATTATTATTGTTTATCCCTGGCAACATGTACATATCTACCTCTATACTTCAGTATCCATGGCTACATGTACATATCTACCTCTATACTGAGGTATCCCTGGCAACATGTACATATCTACCTCTATACTCCAGTATCCCTGGCAACATGTACATATCTACCTCTATACTGAGGTATCCCTGGCAACATGTACATATCTACCTCTATACTGAGGTATCCCTGGCTACATGTACATATCTACCTCTATACTGAGGTATCCCTGGCAACATGTACATATCTACCTCTATACTCCAGTATCCCTGATCATTGTACATATCTACCTCTATACTCCAGTATCCCTGGCAACATGTACATATCTACCTCTATACTGAGGTATCCCTGGCAACATGTACATATCTACCTCTATACTCCAGTATCCCTGACTACATGTACATATCTACCTCTATACTCCAGTATCCCTGGCAACATGTACATATCTACCTCTATACTCCAGTATCCCTGGCAACATGTACATATCTACCTCTATACTCCAGTATCCCTGCACATTGTACATATCTACCTCTATACTCCAGTATCCCTGGCTACATGTACATATCTACCTCTATACTGAGGTATCCCTGGCAACATGTACATATCTACCTCTATACTCCAGTATCCCTGGCAACATGTACATATCTACCTCTATACTGAGGTATCCCTGGCAACATGTACATATCTACCTCTATACTGAGGTATCCCTGGCTACATGTACATATCTACCTCTATACTGAGGTATCCCTGGCAACATGTACATATCTACCTCTATACTGAGGTATCCCTGGCAACATGTACATATCTACCTCTATACTCCAGTATCCCTGATCATTGTACATATCTACCTCTATACTCCAGTATCCCTGATCATTGTACATATCTACCTCTATACTCCAGTATCCCTGGCTACATGTAGATATCTACCTCTATACTGAGGTATCCCTGGCAACATGTACATATCTACCTCTATACTGAGGTATCCCTGGCAACATGTACATATCTACCTCTATACTGAGGTATCCCTGGCTACATGTACATATCTACCTCTATACTGAGGTATCCCTGGCAACATGTACATATCTACCTCTATACTCCAGTATCCCTGGCAACATGTACATATCTACCTCTATACTCCAGTATCCCTGGCAACATGTACATATCTACCTCTATACTCCAGTATCCCTGGCAACATGTACATATCTACCTCTATACTCCAGTATCCCTGGGAACATGTACATATCTACCTCTATACTCCAGTATCCCTGGCAACATGTACATATCTACCTCTATACTGAGGTATCCCTGGCTACATGTACATATCTACCTCTATACTGAGGTATCCCTGGCAACATGTACATATCTACCTCTATACTCCAGTATCCCTGGCAACATGTACATATCTACCTCTATACTCCAGTATCCCTGATCATTGTACATATCTACCTCTATACTCCAGTATCCCTGACTACATGTACATATCTACCTCTATACTCCAGTATCCATGGCAACATGTACATATCTACCTCTATACTCCAGTATCCCTGGCAACATGTACATATCTACCTCTATACTCCAGTATCCCTGATCATTGTACATATCTACCTCTATACTCCAGTATCCCTGATCATTGTACATATCTACCTCTATACTGAGGTATCCATGGCAACATGTACATATCTACCTCTATACTCCAGTATCCATGGCAACATGTACATATCTACCTCTATACTGAGGTATCCCTGGCAACATGTACATATCTACCTCTATACTGAGGTATCCCTGGCAACATGTACATATCTACCTCTATACTCCAGTATCCCTGGCAACATGTACATATCTACCTCTATACTCCAGTATCCCTGGCAACATGTACATATCTACCTCTATACTGAGGTATCCCTGGCTACATGTACATATCTACCTCTATACTCCAGTATCCCTGACTACATGTACATATCTACCTCTATACTCCAGTATCCCTGGCAACATGTACATATATACCTCTATACTGAGGTATCCCTGGCAACATGTACATATCTACCTCTATACTCCAGTATCCCTGGCTACATGTACATATCTACCTCTATACTCCAGTATCCCTGGCAACATGTACATATCTACCTCTATACTGAGGTATCCCTGGCAACATGTACATATCTACCTCTATACTCCAGTATCCATGGCAACATGTACATATCTACCTCTATACTCCAGTATCCCTGGCAACATGTACATATCTACCTCTATACTCCAGTATCCCTGGCAACATGTACATATCTACCTCTATACTGAGGTATCCCTGGCAACATGTACATATCTACCTCTATACTCCAGTATCCCTGGCAACATGTACATATCTACCTCTATACTGAGGTATCCCTGGCAACATGTACATATCTACCTCTATACTGAGGTATCCCTGGCAACATGTACATATCTACCTCTATACTCCAGTATCCCTGACTACATGTACATATCTACCTCCATACTCCAGTATCCCTGGCAACATGTACATATCTACCTCTATACTCCAGTATCCCTGGCAACATGTACATATCTACCTCTATACTGAGGTATCCCTGGCAACATGTACATATCTACCTCTATACTGAGGTATCCCTGGCAACATGTACATATCTACCTCTATACTCCAGTATCCCTGGCAACATGTACATATCTACCTCTATACTGAGGTATCCCTGGCAACATGTACATATCTACCTCTATACTCCAGTATCCCTGGCAACATGTACATATCTACCTCTATACTGAGGTATCCCTGGCAACATGTACATATCTACCTCTATACTCCAGTATCCCTGACTACATGTACATATCTACCTCCATACTCCAGTATCCCTGGCAACATGTACATATCTACCTCTATACTCCAGTATCCCTGACTACATGTACATATCTACCTCTATACTGAGGTATCCCTGGCAACATGTACATATCTACCTCTATACTCCAGTATCCCTGACTACATGTACATATCTACCTCTATACTCCAGTATCCCTGGCAACATGTACATATCTACCTCTATACTCCAGTATCCCTGGCAACATGTACATATCTACCTCTATACTCCAGTATCCCTGCACATTGTACATATCTACCTCTATACTCCAGTATCCCTGGCAACATGTACATATCTACCTCTATACTCCAGTATCCCTGGCTACATGTACATATCTACCTCTATACTCCAGTATCCCTGCACATTGTACATATCTACCTCTATACTCCAGTATCCCTGGCAACATGTACATATCTACCTCTATACTCCAGTATCCCTGGCTACATGTACATATCTACCTCTATACTCCAGTATCCCTGGCAACATGTACATATCTACCTCTATACTCCAGTATCCCTGGCAACATGTACATATCTACCTCTATACTCCAGTATCCCTGCACATTGTACATATCTACCTCTATACTCCAGTATCCCTGGCAACATGTACATATCTACCTCTATACTCCAGTATCCCTGCACATTGTACATATCTACCTCTATACTCCAGTATCCCTGGCAACATGTACATATCTACCTCTATACTCCAGTATCCCTGGCAACATGTACATATCTACCTCTATACTCCAGTATCCCTGCACATTGTACATATCTACCTCTATACTCCAGTATCCCTTGCAACATGTACATATCTACCTCTATACTCCAGTATCCCTGATCATTGTACATATCTACCTCTATACTCCAGTATCCCTGGCAACATGTACATATATACCTCTATACTGAGGTATCCCTGGCAACATGTACATATCTACCTCTATACTCCAGTATCCCTGGCAACATGTACATATCTACCTCTATACTCCAGTATCTCTGGCAACATGTACATATCTACCTCTATACTCCAGTATCCCTGGCAACATGTACATATCTACCTCTATACTCCAGTATCCCTGGCAACATGTACATATCTACCTCTATACTCCAGTATCCCTGGCAACATGTACATATCTACCTCTATACTCCAGTATCCCTGGCAACATGTACATATCTACCTCTATACTGAGGTATCCCTGGCTACATGTACATATCTACCTCTATACTGAGGTATCCCTGGCAACATGTACATATCTACCTCTATACTCCAGTATCCCTGGCAACATGTACATATCTACCTCTATACTCCAGTATCCCTGATCATTGTACATATCTACCTCTATACTCCAGTATCCCTGACTACATGTACATATCTACCTCTATACTCCAGTATCCATGGCAACATGTACATATCTACCTCTATACTCCAGTATCCCTGGCAACATGTACATATCTACCTCTATACTCCAGTATCCCTGATCATTGTACATATCTACCTCTATACTGAGGTATCCCTGGCTACATGTACATATCTACCTCTATACTCTAGTATCCCTGGCAACATGTACATATCTACCTCTATACTGAGGTATCCCTGGCTACATGTACATATCTACCTCTATACTGAGGTATCCCTGGCAACATGTACATATCTACCTCTATACTCCAGTATCCCTGGCAACATGTACATATCTACCTCTATACTGAGGTATCCCTGGCAACATGTACATATCTACCTCTATACTGAGGTATCCCTGGCTACATGTACATATCTACCTCTATACTGAGGTATCCCTGGCAACATGTACATATCTACCTCTATACTCCAGTATCCCTGATCATTGTACATATCTACCTCTATACTCCAGTATCCCTGGCAACATGTACATATCTACCTCTATACTGAGGTATCCCTGGCAACATGTACATATCTACCTCTATACTCCAGTATCCCTGACTACATGTACATATCTACCTCTATACTCCAGTATCCCTGGCAACATGTACATATCTACCTCTATACTCCAGTATCCCTGGCAACATGTACATATCTACCTCTATACTCCAGTATCCCTGCACATTGTACATATCTACCTCTATACTCCAGTATCCCTGGCTACATGTACATATCTACCTCTATACTGAGGTATCCCTGGCAACATGTACATATCTACCTCTATACTCCAGTATCCCTGGCAACATGTACATATCTACCTCTATACTGAGGTATCCCTGGCAACATGTACATATCTACCTCTATACTGAGGTATCCCTGGCTACATGTACATATCTACCTCTATACTGAGGTATCCCTGGCAACATGTACATATCTACCTCTATACTGAGGTATCCCTGGCAACATGTACATATGTACCTCTATACTCCAGTATCCCTGGCAACATGTACATATCTACCTCTATACTCCAGTATCCCTGGGAACATGTACATATCTACCTCTATACTCCAGTATCCCTGGCAACATGTACATATCTACCTCTATACTGAGGTATCCCTGGCTACATGTACATATCTACCTCTATACTGAGGTATCCCTGGCAACATGTACATATCTACCTCTATACTCCAGTATCCCTGGCAACATGTACATATCTACCTCTATACTCCAGTATCCCTGATCATTGTACATATCTACCTCTATACTCCAGTATCCCTGACTACATGTACATATCTACCTCTATACTCCAGTATCCATGGCAACATGTACATATCTACCTCTATACTCCAGTATCCCTGGCAACATGTACATATCTACCTCTATACTCCAGTATCCCTGATCATTGTACATATCTACCTCTATACTCCAGTATCCCTGATCATTGTACATATCTACCTCTATACTGAGGTATCCATGGCAACATGTACATATCTACCTCTATACTCCAGTATCCATGGCAACATGTACATATCTACCTCTATACTGAGGTATCCCTGGCAACATGTACATATCTACCTCTATACTGAGGTATCCCTGGCAACATGTACATATCTACCTCTATACTCCAGTATCCCTGGCAACATGTACATATCTACCTCTATACTCCAGTATCCCTGGCAACATGTACATATCTACCTCTATACTGAGGTATCCCTGGCTACATGTACATATCTACCTCTATACTCCAGTATCCCTGACTACATGTACATATCTACCTCTATACTCCAGTATCCCTGGCAACATGTACATATATACCTCTATACTGAGGTATCCCTGGCAACATGTACATATCTACCTCTATACTCCAGTATCCCTGGCTACATGTACATATCTACCTCTATACTCCAGTATCCCTGGCAACATGTACATATCTACCTCTATACTGAGGTATCCCTGGCAACATGTACATATCTACCTCTATACTCCAGTATCCATGGCAACATGTACATATCTACCTCTATACTCCAGTATCCCTGGCAACATGTACATATCTACCTCTATACTCCAGTATCCCTGGCAACATGTACATATCTACCTCTATACTGAGGTATCCCTGGCAACATGTACATATCTACCTCTATACTCCAGTATCCCTGGCAACATGTACATATCTACCTCTATACTGAGGTATCCCTGGCAACATGTACATATCTACCTCTATACTGAGGTATCCCTGGCAACATGTACATATCTACCTCTATACTCCAGTATCCCTGACTACATGTACATATCTACCTCCATACTCCAGTATCCCTGGCAACATGTACATATCTACCTCTATACTCCAGTATCCCTGGCAACATGTACATATCTACCTCTATACTGAGGTATCCCTGGCAACATGTACATATCTACCTCTATACTGAGGTATCCCTGGCAACATGTACATATCTACCTCTATACTCCAGTATCCCTGGCAACATGTACATATCTACCTCTATACTGAGGTATCCCTGGCAACATGTACATATCTACCTCTATACTCCAGTATCCCTGGCAACATGTACATATCTACCTCTATACTGAGGTATCCCTGGCAACATGTACATATCTACCTCTATACTCCAGTATCCCTGACTACATGTACATATCTACCTCCATACTCCAGTATCCCTGGCAACATGTACATATCTACCTCTATACTCCAGTATCCCTGACTACATGTACATATCTACCTCTATACTGAGGTATCCCTGGCAACATGTACATATCTACCTCTATACTCCAGTATCCCTGGCAACATGTACATATCTACCTCTATACTCCAGTATCCCTGACTACATGTACATATCTACCTCTATACTCCAGTATCCCTGGCAACATGTACATATCTACCTCTATACTCCAGTATCCCTGGCAACATGTACATATCTACCTCTATACTCCAGTATCCCTGCACATTGTACATATCTACCTCTATACTCCAGTATCCCTGGCAACATGTACATATCTACCTCTATACTCCAGTATCCCTGGCTACATGTACATATCTACCTCTATACTCCAGTATCCCTGCACATTGTACATATCTACCTCTATACTCCAGTATCCCTGGCAACATGTACATATCTACCTCTATACTCCAGTATCCCTGGCTACATGTACATATCTACCTCTATACTCCAGTATCCCTGGCAACATGTACATATCTACCTCTATACTCCAGTATCCCTGGCAACATGTACATATCTACCTCTATACTCCAGTATCCCTGCACATTGTACATATCTACCTCTATACTCCAGTATCCCTGGCAACATGTACATATCTACCTCTATACTCCAGTATCCCTGCACATTGTACATATCTACCTCTATACTCCAGTATCCCTGGCAACATGTACATATCTACCTCTATACTCCAGTATCCCTGGCAACATGTACATATCTACCTCTATACTCCAGTATCCCTGCACATTGTATTTATCTACCTCT
>NC_092161.1:14637995-14727995 GCF_045791955.1 Oncorhynchus clarkii lewisi | reverse complement strand
CCTATCTTAACCTCATTAATGGATATTTATCAAACTTTCTCAGGACGAAATAAGCTACACTTGAGTAAAAGTAAAGATACCTTAAGAGAAAATGACTCAAGTAAAAGTAAAAGTCATCCAGTAAAATACTACTTGAGTAAGAGTCAAAAAGTATTTGGTTTTAAATTGACTTAAGTACAGTGGTGGAAAAGTACTCAATTGTCATACTTGAGTAAAACTAAAAATATATTAAAAATATATTATATTAAGCACATTTATGGACAGAGAGGGGCACACTCCAGCACTCAGACATAATTTACAAAGACAGTATTTGTGTTTAGTGATTCAGCCAGATCAGAGGCAGTAGGGATGACAACGCCTTATATTGATAGGTGCGTGAATTGGACCACAATGCTTTCCTGCCTGAGCATTCTAAATGTAAGGAGTGGTTTTTGGTGTCAGGAAAAATGTGTGGGAGTAGAAAGTACATATTTTTCTTTAGGAATGTAATGTAGTGAAGTAAAAGTACAGATACCTTAAAAAAACGACTTAAGTAGTACTTTAAAATAGTTTTACTTAAGTACTTACTCCACTGCTCTCTGTCTCTTTCTTTCTCTACATCTATCTCTATATCCACTCTATCTTCTCGCGCTCCCTTCCTCGCTGCCACAGCAGGACCATGTACAGGGCAGGCAGGCAGGCAGGCAAGCAGGCCAGAGCATCTCTCCGGACTCAGATGAACAATCTGATACAACTCTGTGGAATCACACAATACTACTACTGTGTGTGGTAGCATGCCACTATGACATAAAAAAAATAGTATACCACTAAGAATAGATATACTCAATGTATTCAATATCTCCTCTACTCGATATCTCCTCTACTCAATATCTCCTCTACTCAATAACTCCTCTACTCACTATCTCCTCTACTCAATATCTCCTCTACTCGATATCTCCTCTACTCAATAACTCCTTTACCTGATGTCAAACATAGCTAAAGTCCACCGAAGAACTTTAAAATGCGAGGCAAAAGACAAAATGTGATTACACTTTGGTAATTCGTGTGAATCAAAGGAATACTCAAAATGTCTGAATGAAGCGTGCTTCGGTCTGGGTCGCATTGTGTCCTGCATAATAAACCACAAACACATTTCCCCACCGTTATCTTCTAGAATACTGATAATATAGTCTTCAGCGCTCATTTATGCGCGACCAAATGACTTAATGACAGAAAATTGCTGAAAAAATTCACACATTTTGCAAAAAAGTTAAATGAAAGTATAAATGAGTTTATGACACAGACATTGGAAAATGACTTAAATTTGAAATTTGAATCACGAGTTGGCTAAACATGAGAAGGGACTATCCCCTTGTTTCTTCCTCCATTTTTGCCTCCACTGTAGGCTTCAGGCAGTCAGTCACATTATGGAAGCTAAGAGGAGATGTGCTGTTATGTTGCATGATTACACCTTTGTTATCATGACTATTAACTCTGCTGTTCTGCCAATGGAGGCCAAACCAGCATGTTTACAGAAGTCAGCGTTGTAAAACAGACGCTCTTCGGTTAAGTAAATAACCACCATTGTCAGTGAGACAATAAAACATATGGGTGTTTCATTTGTACGGTCTTTGACTCATAAGGACTGAACTGAAATCTTTTGTTTTGAGAGTTTGAGTTTCTACGGATGAGCTGATAGTTCGTCATGAAGTGTTTCAGCCTATATGAGCTTCCGTTTCAACGGGACTGGACCATACAAATCGACTGGTACAGCTTCGGCGTATGGAGTAGCTTATATGGGTCTCACGCACACACACAGGCAACTCTCCATAGTCCGTTTTAAAATACTACCTAATTCCAAAACCATATACGCACAAAACAGGGAAACATCGTAGCAGGGTTGAAATGCAGGGTAATGGGTCACCTATAGAACCATGGATGTGAAGGGGATAATTGCATTTTCACTGGGTTTCACGTACCTAGCTATCTCCTATAGTGTGCAGGCCTGTTAGTAGTTGAAGTACCGGCTACAGCAGCATCATGTGTGACTGTGGTGGATGTGTTGTGACTGAAGCAGGAGTGCTGCCTGTTTCTTATGGCTTCTGTCTTGCTATAGGAACATGATATGGCTGGTTTCAAAATCTATTAATTTCAAAATAATTTTGCTTTCATTAATATAATTATTGAACTACTAAAAATCGTGGATGGAATGACTTAGTCAGGTCATTAGATTCAAGCGCTGGTGCAACATCGTGGCCAAATCAGTGTGGATTTCTGCTGTTCATGGTCTTTGGCACATCATTCTGTGAGGTCATATAGCCTAGTAGTAGTACTTTGGTCTGGCTGCATTTGCCTATTGAAATGAATACATTACATAGTGCCTAATAGTGGTTGAAAGTAGGGCTAGACCTATCATTATTTCATTAAGACTATTGGTAATTCGGACAATTTAGTGCACACAAAATACATATATTAATTTGGCCAAAGGATATGTGATTACTGGTCTTCATGTTGTTTAGGATCAGGCCATATCAGACTGCATGGGACGGGTTAACACCGGCAGCATTTGCCTATTGATTACAGCCAGTGTGGAGGGCTCCAAAGTGACATATGCTCACGTAACCCGAACTCTCACGGAAATCTCCCATTGATATCAATGCAGAATTTTACTTGAAGGTCGAGTTACTTACTAACAGTGTGTAAAGAATATATATATGGTAAAGAAAAGTGCAGACATTTTGTTTGATGATGCATAATTAACTATTGTTTCCCTCAAGCGACCAATGAAAACGATATATAGTTGAAATTGTATTTATGTAAGCTAATTGTATTTAAGCTAATAACTTATTGTGTGTGCGTGTGTGTGTGTTTCTGCGTGTGTGTTCCAATTGCCCTGTACAACTTAAAATCTATTTAATTAGCCTAATTCATTCAAATTATTATTTGTTCATTTATTCATAAAGTATTTTGAGTTCTGTGATATTGAATAGTCTTGTCAACAGGCAACAATCTTTTTCATATATATTTTTTATAGGCCTATAATATAAAGGCATTCTGACAACTTTATCGATCACTTGTATTTAATTGTCTGATAGCTAGGTGCGTTGTGCTGAACCTGATTCAGGCTGTGTCTGTCAGCGTTACTCCTATAACCTGGTTTTTTAAACAAGGACAGCAGCTGGGAATACTGTAGGCTATTTGAGTGCCTCGGATGCGATAACTGTCCACGCAGCGATGGCGCCAGATTGAGTAGCCGACCTCTTTAGTAAATTGCCTGAGGTTTCTCTTAATCCAGTTTGTGTTTTAACTCGTTAAATTCCTCTCTGCCTAGCTCCTGTTATTCGATAGAAATTATAGTCTATTGGTTCGCAATCGGCACTGGAATTTACCTCTAGAATGCTTTAGCTTTACATGCTCGTCTGTCTCAGTGAGCGGCCTGCTAACCTCCACCCATAGGCTACTGTGGCCCGGGCCAGGGTTAGACAACAGGACTCCCCCATCAACCTCGGGGTTTACCATACCATAAAATCCCATTACTCAAAACCGGAACAGAGAACAAACATGGCGGATGATGTCGACTGAAGTGCACGTGAAAGGGTACTAGGGACTATGAGTCGATCATGCCGTTTATTCGTGTGGATGTCAATGGTGAAGGGTTTGGTAAGGACTTGATGGAACTCAGAGGCCCACATGTGTACTACAGGTTTGTATATAGAACTAGACGGTTGTACTGTCTTGGCCTATGTTAACATACGTACGTACGTAATTACTCAGAAGTAGGCCTATAGTATGTATCATGCATGGTAGTGTAATATATATGTGGGTCATAGTAGGGGTGGGTTACATGCCAATAAAGTTCAGTAACCCAATGCATGGAGAGTAAAACTGTTACCTTGCACCAATAGATCCTACCCCAAAATGCATGCTGATTACGCATTTGTCCACAGAACCAATGCGCTGTCAACATGGTATCCTCTTGGTGACGATTCAATGTACATAGGCATACAGTGTATCTAATATCAAGATGAATGAAGTGTGTGTTTCTTCAACTCACAACAAAGAGAATGCGCCATCACTCACACTCAGACGTATTTAATGAACACTTCATAACTCAGAAGAAAGGGAAAGTGCTTCAGAAATCCACCATTCAAGTTTTTCATTTCGAGTGCATCCTCCTACACAACAATGATATACAAAAACCCAGTAATTCACAAAAATAAATATATATTTTTTATATAAACAACCAGTGACTTCAAATTTCATGTCAAAATCCTGACCTCAAGCATTGTATCAAAAAGCTAGGGGAATGAGTGAGAAAGCGGGGCAAAGCAGGAGATAGAGGGGTGGGCCCCATGCCTCGAGCTGCGACACCATGCAATTGTTTACATTGATAGCGTCACTGTCAGAGCTCTGCTGTGGTAGTTCCCTCCGTAAACGCTTCTACCACCATCATCCTTGCCCGGGTGATGCTCTCTGTGATCGGCGTGAGAATTGGTAAGTACCTACAGAGGGGCGTGCGTGTGTGTGTGTGTGCCCTCGCTGAACGCTGCGCTGTATATCCCTCCTCTGGCCCAGTAAACTTTGACACGGGCATTACAGGGTGAAAGTTTCCCTCCTAGAACATATGAATCCCCCTCCCTCTCCTCCCAGGGAGATCTTCCCCTTCCCCCAACTCCCTCTAGGTTGGAGGGATCACGTCATTTTCAAATGGAGAATAAAATGGCTGTGTTTAGTTTAGAGGCACATTTATTTAAGTTTGCTTCTATACATACCTACTCTACGGGGGAGTACGCATGGTTTGGGGTGGTAGAGGTGCATTTTACACAGATCAATCTATACAAAATCTGAGCATTGAGTTAACTCAAGCTTTTGTCTCTCTTAACTACAATCACCAATCGAATGGGCCTTTGTTTCTGTCTTTACTGCTGATGTTGCTGTGAGAATTATGAGGCATGTGGTTTGTTGTTATGTGGTTTGATTATTCTCTTTGCTACAACTTCAGAAAATCAACATGTTACGTTGTGGGAAAATATAGATATTTAGATGCAACTTTAATTACATTTGACAGATTTTTTTTTTTTTAGGTATATTCTGTGTTTTTCTATCAACAACATCAGAATATTTAACATAATGAAAAAAGTCTGACATACATTCATCGCGTGTACATATTACTTATGGTTACGTGGCAAAATTAGAAAACATTTTTTCTGACTTGATACACAAGAGAAGAAAGTATAGCCTAACCTGGGGATATGGAGAGGGCCATGGCATTTTGTGTAAATCTCGAATCACTGCAGAGTGCAATGCTGTTATAATAAGGTACAACTAGCTTTGTGTTTGGGCCTACACATTTTCGACTGACTGCTAATCCTCTGTAGACTATATTTGAGTAATTTTGACCGAATGGTGAATTTCTCAGGTCAATTCAGCACGGTGGGCTTCACCGCAGAATGTAAACAGGTAATTACGCATTTACCCACTGAGCTAATATGTAACTATTCCACAGCAACTTGCTGTGCTGGGCATTTCAGCATGCTTTCAGATGCAAGGGTACAATGAACAACGATATTACCGGTTTGACCTAAATATGCAAATAGTAAACAACCCAACTTCATGTGTTGGCTATGGATGGCCACAAATAACCAATTATAAATGTTCAATTTTAAGTTAAATATTTAAGTGGACATTGGCTAATAGCCAACCTTATTTTAAATGTATTTTATTTTAAGCTTCTCTTAAACAATCCCCTCTTTCATAATTAGGCCAAGCTAGCCTACACTCCTCAAGCTGAAATGGGGCCGCGTGTGTCAACGTGCAATGCATGTAGGCCTATCACTTGTGCCTCCACGTGTTGTTTCTAAATTACATTAGGCTCAGTGTGTTGTAAGACACCCTTTGGTGGGTTTGTGTTTTAGTGTACAACCCCCAAACTGGTAGGACAGGAGGGTTATTTTCACAGTATTCTCACGATTTTTCGTGTAGGCTACATTAGGGCTATGCGTGTTTCAATTAATCAATAAACCTGTAATATATAGGAAAATGTCCCACCAAAATGCAAAAACATGTCAAGGTTGTCAGGACGTGTGGTTTTTCACGAAAAGGCGTGATCTGTGTCAGGCCTGGGCGTTTATCTGTGTGTGATTGTCTGTATGTAAGGTCTGCACTGTTATGGGTCTGAATGGGCGCTGGTAGCTGTCTGACTACAGCCAAACATAAGCTTGCAGGAAATACTCTCAGGAAATACAAACAAGGCTGTTCACAAACACTCTGAAAAACGGAAAGCAACAGCTAGATCAGAATAAGAGTCAAGTCACTTACAATTATGTCCTATTCAATATATCCTGCAATTAACGTTATGAATTTTGACTTGCATGAAGAAATTAATCTACATTTGATATCGAATTCAAAAACGGTTATCTGAAAATAGATACAATTGACCCAAACTCTGGCAAGCATCGAATTAAAACCGAAATTAGGGTTTTTATTAGGTTTTTAAAATCCTATGGAAAAACAGCAACTACAACTCGTAATAAGGCTAAGGTGACAGACAGTAGGCTTAACCATGTTATTTAAGAAAAACCCTGCATCTGTTGATTAAGCCTACCCAGCTGATGATAGAAAAACACAGACCAGCATAGGAGTGCTGTGATTTTTATGAGGGAGCCTTCCCCTCTCGTTCTCTCACCACAAAGGCAGTACAGCACAAATGTTTACTTCACTGAAACCTTGGTAAAATCCAACAGGTCGAGCTGAAACCCTGGTACAATCCAACAGGTCCAGCATCAAGGGGAACAGAAACAATAGATCCGATAAAATTAAAGTAAGCACATTCGTGTAGCCTATTGCTTATGGTGGATAGCTTATGAAGAGTTAGTTAGTCAGAATAAATCCACGAGGAGGGGTCATCCAATGGCATAGGATGAGAGGCTCAAAGACGCTCCGCGCGTTATGGAGAATAGCAGTGTATGTATTACTGATCTACAACTCCACAACAACGAGGAATGTTTTAAATCCACAACATCAAATAAAGGAAAACATTTCAATAAAAACAACTGAAGGATGCAATACATTAGTGCCTCCCATTCACTTTAAGACTTATGTTGTAGTCAAGGTACTGTAGGTTTCCATCCAGGTTTTTGTTGTTGTTGCGGTTGTTCTTGTCAAAGAAAAAAGCGTCAACATTTCCTGATTCTCTGAGCGGATGGGGGAGGGACTGTCCGACCGCCAGGCTGCCACCGCCACACGGGGTGAGAGCGGGTGGGAGGTCGGGGTCCCCCCAGAGAGTTCAGAGAGTAAGCTGGGCTTAAATCCCCGTCGCTGCCCACAACCAGGGACGGAGGAGCGGGGAAATTCGCCATGAAGCTGAAAGGCCTCTTCAGAGAGGGTGCTACATTATTGGACGCGCGTTTTCGTTTACTCGCCCCAGTTAGATGCTCAATATTTCCATCACAAATCTCTGCTTTGCCCACGGGACGAGAAGATAAAGTCCTGTCAACTTTGGACACGTTCTGTTTCGCCTGCGCCCTCGAAATTCCAGGCTCCTTCCCCAGAACCAGAGTCCTGCAGTTTTTCCTGACCCCAACTCCGTTTTTATACTCCCCCTCCTCCGAACAAGGGGTGTCTCGAGTGCTCCTGCATTCCTGCAAGCCGGATGAGGACTTGGGAGCCCCAGTAGAACTTTCAATGGCTTTGGTCTCGTTGTTGAAACTGCCAGCAGCGTGTTTGATGTCGCCGCCGGGGTACTGGCCATTGTTGATATCCGCCTCGTCTCCTTTGCAGTGGAACCCGGAGGCCTTACTGTTGTATTCGAATTCATCATAGCTTTGCTCCACTTTGATTTTCACATTCTGCAGGTTGAAGGGGGGAGTCTTGACCGCCCTGCCACTGTTGGGGAGGGGACCCGCGGCCACTGAGAGCTCTTCCGGCTCGGTCTTAATAGTTTTGAGCGGAGAGGGCAGTTTCAGGATTGGGCTAATTCTCACCTCTCTCTTTAGATTTGCAGCTAATGAAAGCTGGTTGTTGTCTGTAGGCTTGGAGTGCTTTGTGTCTTTGTCATGGGCGCAGTGTGAGCTCACGACTGGGGGGCATTTGTTTGCGTGTCCCGGTGTCCTGTGCACAGGAACCGGTTTGTTCCCGTTGGGGTTAGGTGAGGGGCTCAGTGCATAAACTGTTCTGGACACCAGCTCGGCTCTCTTTATCTCTCTTTGGGTCTGGACCTGGGACTCAGGAACCTTCCTGTCTCTCCTCTCAGTGAAACAACTCCCCCGGATGACAGGCGAGCTGAACCTGTGTGTGTGTGCGTCCTGCTTGGCCTCCCTGGCTGTAAACTCATATTTCTGTTGTTTCCCTTGACTGGCATAGTCCACCTGGCTGGTTCCACCCTGGACAACCGGTATAGATGGTTGCTGCTGGTGGCTGTAGTGGAAGGTAGGCTGCAGGAGCAAAGGTGCTTTAGTGTGCGAGAGAGTTAAACTGTTGGACTGAGTTTTAGTGCTGGAGAGAGTAGTGGAGAGAGTTTTAGCGTTAGGCAGAGTTCTAGTGGGGATATTTTTGGTTGCATTGACAGAGGAGAACCGGGCCCTCCTGAAACGGATGGACTGGACAGAGACCTGACTGGACACAGAGCTGCTGTCAGACTGAGATGAACTCTCCTCGTCAGAACTGACCTCAGAACTCTCCAACGGGCTCTCCTCTTCATCCTCCTCATCTTCCTCCTCATCAGAGGTCCCAGAGTTGCTGCTTGTGGATAAACTGGAGCCGAAGTCCGAGTCGTTGTTGAGCGGCTCTGAGTAGCAGCTGGATTCAGTGTCACTGCTGTAGCTCTCCGGGAAACCCCCTACATGCTGCTGCGGGTGAGGATGGTGGTGAGCTTCGTGGTCGAGGTAAAACTCGTGTCCAAGATGGAAATGGCCCAGAGCTGTCCCGTTGTGGTTGTGCTGGGGTTTTGGCTTGCTGCAGCACTTGGGCTGCACGAGAAGCACCGGGTGGTGTGCGTGAGGGTGTGAGTGTGTGTGTCTGCTCCTGCTCCACGACTGCCTCGCGCCGCTGCTGTCCCTATCCCTGCCGCCGCCCCCCTCGCGCCTCCTCTTCCTTTTGTGAAGTAGGTCGCCGGCTGCAGAGAGCCTCGACTGAGCAGCAATGGCGGATTTAAACAACACCGGCTGACGGCTCACCACGCACCGGGAAAACGAATGTCTCTGGCTAAATGCGACGCAATTGCCCGGTATTTGAGCTGTTTCATAGTTTTTAAAAGGTTTACATGCCGATTTGGTGACAAAGGAATAATCCCTCGGTCGGGATTTATTGTAAATTTGAGGTAGATTGGAGTCGGGGCGCGAGGTTGGTTGCTCTCTTTTGCCGGATTTGTTGAGGGATAGAGTCTGTGGCACGCTGTGTAAACTTAACCAAACTTTCTCCTTCCATAACCCAGTAGGGTGCGTGTCCGCGTGAAACTTGCCCTCGCCCACATCCTCGGGTAAACTGGCCTTCTTTGCTTTTCTTTTGTTGGATTTTAACACGCGTTCCGTTTTGCAGGAGAAATAAAGCGCCTCCACATCCTCCCGTGATATCAGAGTACATTTAGCCGCGTGGAAAGCAATAGAATTTATTGCTTTGAGCTTTCTCAGCTCCTCCAAATCACAGTGGTGTTTTTTAACGTTCAGGTGGTCCATGCGTTTGTGCACGGTGGTCCGGGGAATATTTTTCAGTAGGTCAGTGAAGACCTGGGAGAGGGCGAACATTTGTTTCCCTTTAATCAGCAGGTATCCCAGCCTCACTCCCTGCATCTCCTCAAACCCACACTTCAGGTCTCCCATGTTGCTTTTCCCTCTCTATTGTAATAATCCAAGCATTTATCTCGATCAATTGTCCTCGTGCAGCTATGAAAAGAAAAAGGAATAAACTCTTTGTTTTGAGCTCAATGCATTCTGACGCGCCAGTCGGCCGCTGCTGATGCGTCCTAGTACCTCCACGCTGTCATGGACAGGCAAACTTTGAGATGCGGAGTTAAATGGAGCGGTGTCGGGTGGGTTCACAGCATCTGTCCTCAGGCCCTGCCCCGGACCAGGCATGGTGGAGGAATGCGAGGGATTGTACCGCCAGTCCGGCTGCTGACCGTCTGCTAACCCCTACCTGCCTCTCCTCTCCGGCTCACTCCCTCTGACCGTCAGCACGGCAGGAAGGTGTATACCACTGCCACAACGAGAGGATAAAAAAGAGAAGAGAGGGGTAGGGAGAGGGAGCGAGCTACAGAGGGAGGGAGAGAGAGAGAGAGAGGGGGAGGGAGGGAAAGAGAGAGAGCGAATAAGAGCCTAAATGCAGCTGCTATCCTGGCTGCAGGGTTAGCCACAAATAAAATGACAGAGGGGAAGTGCGCGAGCCCGGAGACACCTTCATCAATTAATGCCCTCAGACTCGAATCCTATTGGACGCCACTGACAGGTGATGCAATAAAAATGGGTATTCCACACCCTGAGCCCCCCCCCCCCCCCCCCCCCACCACCACCTCCGTTTGTTAAGTACATAATGCCGCTATGACAAGTTCATATTTCAATATTGTTTTTTAAGAGACAAGGTGAAATAGCTGAACCGGGAAACTCGTCTCCTATACCCTGCTAGTAATATTTATGGCGTTATGCCTATAGCGCTGTCAGGGAAACCAAGTAGCATTATTGAGAGAACATATAGCCTATCATTACAAATACATATATAGATGGCATACGCCAATAAAATATAAGTGATTGAATTCAGACGTCTGTTAATTTGTGTAACCCCTTCACTAATTCTATTGTGATGGATTGGTGCATTATAGCTGTCTTTCCAATGGACTCGGAGACAAAGAGATTTTCCTTTTTCACCTATTTAGAATGCTCTTCGGATTCCAACATTTAGAGTGTCGAGTTATACTCGACAATTATGCTTTGGCGTGAGCTTTTATAGTTCTGTGTGAATTTCGAGGTTGAAAGGAGAGCTCGTTCCAACGACGGTTAGCCAAACCTCTGCGCATAACCACACATTTGCACAGACCTTATTATTTCAAAAATAAACGACATACATGTTGTTATAGGCCTATTTGGCTACATTATTCATTTTGCTAAATGCATTTAGGTTGCAAACTTGGTGAATGGTTTGTGTGTGTGTGTGTGTGTGTGTGTGTGTGTGTGTGTTTCTTCGTTTTCTCTGCATTGCTGCAACTGTGCCATTCACCTCGGTATTAATGATCAGTCTATGTCTCGCGGGGATATTTTAAACCAGTAAATATGCTATTTCTATCCTGGCCACCGAGTCTGCTGTTCCCCGGCCCAACAGGATAAAAACACGAGCAACGTAACAGACGATTAATCTGGGAAAGGCTCGCGCTTTTAACATGCGGTAAAAGTGCATGCTCAGAGTTGCTTTTCCCCAAGGCGTCTTCCGCAAACTTGATAATAACTAATGGGTTTATTTTATTGCACATAGGCCTATTATTATACATGTTGATAAAATATATTATTACATTATTTTATTTGAGTAAGGAGTAGGCTATAGAATGAGTTTGATTGTTAATTGGTGTGTGTGTGTGTGTGTGTGTGTGTGTGTGTGTGTGTGTGTGTGTGTGTGTGTGTGTGTGTGACATTGTGAATTTACACTAAGGGTTTTGTGTTCAACAAGGTATTGTAGCTCCCACCAAACACACACACACACACACTGTTTAAGGCTGTATTATGCATATACTGAAAGCAGAGCGGGGTGAGGCTGACAGGAGAAACGTCACGCTGTGCCATATCATCACTCACTGCGCCCTGATCCTAATGTAAAGAGACCTGTAATGGTTGGTTAATTGTTGTGTGTGTGTATGTGTGTGTGACAACAGGCATGCATGGGAGAGATTTGAAAAAAATTGTTTATCTCACTATTGTTTATTATATATTTCACTTGCTTAGGTAATGTAAACATATGTTTCCCAGGCCAATAAAGCCCTTTGAATTGATATATGATATGATAATTTAAGGTTTGACCGTACACCATGATATGATGACGGTTGAAGTATAGTTGCCTAATTTGATTTAAAAAAATTTAAACAGACAAGTCTGATAAGAACAAATTCTTATTTTCAATGACGCCTACACCAGCCAAACCCGGACGACGCTGGGCCAATTGTGCGCCGCCATATGGGACTCCCAATCACCGCCGGTTGTTATACAGCCAAGAATCGAACCAGGGTGTCTGTAGTGACGCCTCTAGAATTGAAATGATTTGCCTTAGACCGCTGCGCCACTAGGGCGCTAGGCTTTGCTGCCTAGCTGCACCTCTCATTGACCTCGCCAATGATCAGGATCAGGAGAAACCACCAGCGAGGCAATGGCGCTATACGGGTGCGCTATTTAAGGTGAATGGTGAAAAGACCGAAAAGAAAGCATGCAAACCATGACATGGCAGCTTTTTGGGGCTCATAGCTAGGCTCTAACCCTTGAAGACTCGAACCTCCACCCCTCATAGGTAGGTTAGGCCTAATCTTTGTTTATAAATACTTGGCCAAGTTGCAGAGGAGGTAAGAAAAGGAAAGAGGGTCAGAGGGAGGATAGGACTTTTGAATTCTACATCATGTTCTTGCGTTTTAAGTCTTCCATAACAATAAAGAGAGCCTGTAGCCTATAGCTGCTTTTCCACTCATCGCTCCAATGTACTTCGATTACTTGTGAAAATACTGGGGAGTGATTTATTAATTTGCTTATTTCTTTAATTATATTATTATAGGCTACTAATGCCAACGAAGTGGTTGTTGTAATTGTGATGATTTACCCTATTCAATGTATGATTCAGTCATATTATAGACGGAATAACTCCACTCTCAACTCCACAGAAAGAAATACACAATTTAACCTACCTTTCCCGACTGCTCGTATCTGCTTCAGTGTTACACAGTACACACCCGGTGCTATATGAGACATATATTATCATCAAGTCGTTAGCCGCTTCTACACCACTATTGCACATGAATTTACGTGTGTTTACTTAGCAGCCTGTGATCCAGGGCGAGGTACAAGTTGAAGCACATCCCAGCCTGTAGCTCCCTGCTGGGAGGGAGGGCTGAGCGGTGTCAACAGGCCGCAGAGTCGGGAGGCCAAATGGCCTGACATTATTATCGATGCTGAACTTTACGCATATCGTCGTTGGGACAATTTCGCGTTGTGCTCGCGGTTTTACCTGAGGTGTGTGTGTCGCCTATATGTAGTAAGTGTGTACGAACGCGAAGAGGAAACACCAATAATAGCTCGGCACTATTGGGATAGGAGGCAGTATGAGATATTTGTCCTTTTGAAAATATGACATTTTATTTCATAGCGATTCACCAGTGTATGTGTGTGGCAGGTCTAATCCAACCCAGCCCCTATCATGACTTTTCTCAATTGTACCATCTTCAGTGAACCGAGTTATCATGCATAAAGTAGGCTATTCTATAGCGTTTGCAGTGTGTGGAAATTTGTTTTGCCATCTGATGGACAAAGAAGAAGGGTCCACTGTTAGCTGAGCTCCACCAACCTGAGGCCTGGGGATTACGACTCGACCTATCTTCCCTAACCTACGCTCTGCCGGGCCACGGAGGGCCAAGGAGACCCGGGGAGAAGAGCTGTGATCCGCGGGTTTACTATAGGCCTAATATTCGGTTGGACGGTATGTGTATTATTCGCTACACATAGATCATGTGGTTTGCAGGGATAAAAACGTCCATAGTTACGTGCATAGTTTCATCAATACGTCATACAGACACCTTCATCGTCATCACTGCCCCGTTCAGAACATCTCCTCAATTCTCACTCACCCTGAAGAAGTTGCCAGACAGACAGACATATAAAAGCCTGTCTGTAATCCGTTTACGTCAGTGCTTATCACTGTATCTCCAACATTGAGGGAATGCAGGCATAGAGCAAATCACAGGGTTTCCAGGACAACATCATAAATCTAGTCTGATTGGACACAACGATTTTAGCTCTCATAACCATAATTTCTGTCGTAACCAAAAGCTCAACGAGCCTTTTATGAATAAAACAAAAATAAAGTTTTACAGGGGCTGGGAGGAATAATTTATAGGGGGATCAAAAATGGTGCAGTATTTGACACTATGCTTTTTAGCCCTCTACTCGTCATTCTATATTCTACCAATTCCTTACATTTTCTTGAATTTCTACACGTTATGGACGTTCCCTGAGTGAATCAATGGTAAAACAGGGCATTTTATGTCATACAACAGACATTTAAACGGTGCGATGATGCAAAACACACACACACACACACACACACACACACACGTACATGTAAACTGGGTGAATATCACGTGCCCATCGGATCAACCTAAAGGGCAATTAAAACATTGAAAACATTGACTGTAATTGTTGTATTTATTTGGCTACATTTGAACCCTTTACCTAACCCATACAACCAGCTGACTAAAATGTGTAAATATAATGTTTTTCGTGTTGTATGCTATACACACTTGATGCATTATCCTATAATTAGGCTTATGTGTTTAACAAGGTAAATTACTGTGAACTTCATTTGCCTCATCTCAGAAGATGTGGTAGCCTACAGCGCATATTTTTTTAGATTTACTGGCCAACCTTTTAAAGAAGTTAATAGCCTAAAAGAATTCATCAAAATACAACAAATACAATATTTTGAAGCCTAAAATAATGGATTGCGTAGGCCTGTTTGTTTATGGTGCTATTCCCCTGTGCTCTTAGCCTCCCCATTGCAGCTGGGTATTTTCTTGCTCTAGGTATTTGGGAGTGAATAACCAACCTCTTGATTATTTATTTTAAACGTAACACGCATTTGTACCATTACACTTTGTTTGCATATAAACTAAACGTTTGGGCTGCTCCTTCGTTTTGTGTTGCACTTCGGTATTTAACAGCGATATTCCCATCAGCTGCTACAGGCTATTTAGAAATTGCGGCTGGTGTTGCCTGCGTTTCTCCGGCCCATTGTGAGAGCAGCCCCCTTGGTCCCTCTCTTCTCTTTCCCCTGAGCTTAGCCCAGCCAGCCGGACGAGTGCAGATGACTCACCAAGAAGGGTTCCAGAGCGGAGGCTACAGCAGCGTGCTGCATGGAGGCTCTATATAATACCGGGGGAATACCCCGGCCCAACCGGTAGACGAGCCTCGTGCCTTTCCCGGGGCGCACATTCATCACTCGTGCGGATAGATATGTTTGTTGTAATGTGCACGCGTGCTTTTGGCGAGGACATGGCTGAGCGCGAGGTTTGATGGAGGAGATTGGCGGATTACAGCGAGTGGAAGGTAAGAGGACACACACACACAGTCACACTCGGTCATTCACGCACGCACACACACACACACACACACGTCCGCGCTCTTCCAGGAAAACAATGCAGAACAAAGAACAAGAGTAATGTTTCCCTCTCGTTTACACTTTTCTGGGCCTTTATAGACTACAGTAGGCTATGTGGTTGCACTCGGGTAGTCGTTATGAGATACATGCAGAGTGATACATTGACAAATATATATGGGCCAGTAGAATAGGCTTTTGTGTGTACTCGAAGGGATAACACAACACACATCGACGTTCCATTATGCACATAAATGCAGTTTTCTATATCAAATTATGCACTGTAAAAAATATATTTGTTGACTCAATTTACAAAGGTTTGTTACCAGGCTGCATTAAAATGTCATGTTAACGTCAACCTAAGTAAGTGGAAATGACAAACGTGGTTTTAATAACTTGTTGAGTGAACTTGATACTTTTAGTCACTTTTAGTTTTTTTTAGTTGTCCTGACAAAGCTACTCAAGTTGTTTTGACAAATTACTAAGTGGAGAGGACAAGTATTTGATAGTCAGAAAAACACAACTTTTAGTTGTTTTAACTTACCAATATTTATAACCTGGCTGCCTTAAAATTGTATGTCCTGTCAACTTCCTATACAGTTAAACCAACTACTTAGAAAAGGACACATTTCAGAACTGACTAAGTCTTTGAAATGATATAATAGAGATTTCAGTAGAGAACCTTGTGTTCCCATCTGTCTCCTGCTGATGTGCAAGCTTTTTCGCCAGTTTCCAAAACTGGCAGTGCACTCAGCAATGTCAACCAACCAATAGAATACTTTAGCTACAAAGCATTCTCAGTAATGGTTAAATAAACGTTTTACTTGTTATTTCTTACATGTGGTTGTTTATATACCTCCATTGAATGCACTAACTGAAGTTGCTCTGCTAAATGAGCTAAATGTAAATGTGATAGCTAACTGCTGGGTATTATTGTAATGTATCCCACCCCCATAAAATAAATAGAAGTTATCTGAAGTTGACAATTTCAGTCGACAGTACTGTTTTGTTGCTTCGGTTGATTTGCCTTATTGGTTATGAATTTCTATGTTGAGTAAACACGTAGTTCATAGCTTATTCAACTTGATTGTTGGTGTGAGGGCAGGCTATTCTATTATGGCCTATGTTTGTGTGTGTGTTTCCCATGTGTGAAAACCACACCGCAAAACGGAAATCCTTCAACCATAATTAAATAATGGAATAATAACTCTATAGTTCATGTTTCGGTGGTTAAAAATAAGAAGCATTAACCCGTGGTTGTAAGTGTGGCTTCACACTAGAACCCAAACTCTGAAATCCAACAACCTTAAACCAACATGCTTCTCTAACACCCGACTCATGGTGTTTTACTAAACATGTCCCTTTCCCACACCCTGCTCCATGTCATTTGTTTTGCATTGAGTTTAATGGAGACACTTGCTCGAACCACTTGCGGAGAGTATGCTTTTTACGGTTCAAATTCACTAGCCGTGCCAAAACAAATGAATTCCTTGGGTCCGATCCCCCTAAGAATGCGATTTTACATGCAACCCGAGCCTGAAGTGTGAGCTGGGGGGTGGGGGGTGGGCTGTGTTCACCCCTCACCCCACCATGCAGCCCACCATGTTGTGTCTGCTCGTGTTTTCCTGTGCCTTGGCGTTACACAAGCAGAGCAAGCGGAAATTCTCCTTTACAGGCAACCAGAAAGGAACCAGTAAGGAGAGGAGAGGAGCGTAGAAAAGAGGAGAGATCATGCATGTTCAACAGGTATGCAGGCTGTTGCCACAGTAGTGTCTGAGGCATCTACTCTGCTCCTGTAGATGTGTGGAATGTGAATTATTGTCAGAGCTAAGCATGACCCATTCCCTTGACATTTCGTGTATGGCACAAGTTTTGGAAGGAGTTTCATTTCACACAAAAATGAGATTTCGTGTAAAGGCTGCTAGACCTAAACACGTTGTCATTTCGTGTGCATTTCTTGTTTTTTACGTTCTCATGTTTTTAGGAAAGCTCAACACGTAGCCTCAGTTACAACACGCCAACACCACCGCAACTCACTCATTACGTCCAAGCCCATCATTTATACCACATATAACAGCTTAATAGCCTATCATGCTATTCTCGGCTACTTAAAATAAGTAATTTATATCAAATCAAATGTTATTCGTCACATACAGAGTTTACATTAGGTATACAAAAGTGCAGCGTAATGCTTCTGGGCTAGCTCCCTCAACAATGCAGTACATTAATCAATAATAACAATAAAATAAAAACAGTCAATTAAATAGAACATGTCATTTAAGTAATAAGAAAGGAATTAATAATGGTCTGTATTACACTATTTACAATTATGAAGTGGGTTGTGACCTAGTGAATAAATAGTATATTTGATACAAAATGTAATTTAATATAGGCCTAGTCCTATGCAATAATTGTATATAAATTACAATCAAATATAGACATTATCATATAGCTGTCTTCTGTATTTCATTGACAGTGGAGAGATAGATATAGGACTATAGTGGGAATCTAGTTTTAATTGCAGCAGGATTATTTTACTTCAAATGTAGAAGTAAAATGTGACTATTTGATCTAACATTTGTACGATTTTAACAAAATAATTGTTGCATCAATATGTCTTTAAAATCTTGAACATATAAAATCAGAGCACACACAATGTACACTGTTTATATGTCATATAGGCTAGCCTATATGTAGCTTAGCTACAATGTTGTGTCTGTCAATAAAAGCAAGAAATAATTCCAAAGGATGCCAATAGGTCTTACCATGAGGAAATGTGCTGTATGGATGGTGTATGACCCTATTGGTCGGCAGGTAGCCTAGTGGTTAAGAGCATTGGGACAGTAACTGAAAGGTTGCTGGTTCGAATCCCCGAGTCAACTATGTGACACATCACCCCTGGGCAAGGCACTTAACCATAATTGCTCCTTTTTAAGTCCCTCTGGATAAGGGCGTCTGCTAAATGACTGACATGTAAATGTATGAAATAATCCTCCAGGCCTGAGGTTATATAGGGACGTTCCTCTGCCACTCTGACGGGGATAGAGCACACCGAGGTCGGCTGCAGAGGAGTGGCAGGACCAGCCGGGTAGTGTTTATGTTTACTCTACCCACGTCAACTATGGAAAACACAGGCTTGAAACAAGGAAATCTGGGAAGAGGGTTGCCTAAATCTGACTATAGCAATGCAGGCTACACGAAATGTAAACGTCGAATCTTGACGAAAGTAGGCATATACCCTAAAACGTGACATAGAAAAAGTATATCCAACTAGGCTAAATGTGGAGATGGGATGGCTATATCTGTTAACCCACTCTGTCAATGCAGATACATCAATTGAATAGAAACTTGTGGAGTGTGGAAAAGCCTAACGCAAATGCGCCCAAACTCATTCAAGGAGGGTTCCTAATGATGATGGTCCTCCCCTGCTGTCCCACGGTCTCCTCTCCCCTCCCCCGGAAGAGAAAGAAAAGCTCTCGTCTCTCTCAGGTGCTTCCTTAGCGTTACAACACTATAGCCATAATATGACACTTGAAATGTCTCAAGTGTCATATTGTGAGTTAATTTGTTATTGTTTATTTCACGTTTGTTTATTATCTATATCACTTGCTTTGGCAATGTAAATATATGTTTCGCATGCCCATAAATCCCATTGAATTTAATACACGTTAACGGTTAAATGGAGAGAGAGATGGCAGCAAGACCTGTGACCTGTTGCCACAAGAAAAGGGCAAACAGTGAAGAACAAACACCATTGTAAATACAACCTATATTTATGTTTATTTATTTTCCCTTTTGTACTTGAACTATTTGCACATAATTACAACACGGTATTTAGAAATAATATGACATTTGAAAATGTATTTTTTTAACTTGTGGAATGTTATGTTTACTGTACATTTTTTATTGTTTATTTCACTGTTGTATATTATCTATTTCACTTGCTTTGGCAATGTTAACATATGTTTCCCATGCCAATAAAGACCTTAAATGGAATTGTTTAAATAGATATATATATATATATATATATATATAGAGAGAGAGAGAGAGAGAGAGAGAGAGAGAGAGAGAGAGAGAGAGAGAGAGAGAGAGAGAGAGAGAGAGAGAGAGAGAGAGAGAGAGAGAGAGAGAGAGAGAGAGAGAGAGAGAGAGAGAGAGAGAGAGAGAGAGAGAGAGAGAGAGGTGTCTCCCCATGTCTAGATCCGATTGCCCATCCACAGTTTTGTTCTAGTTCTCAACTAGAGAGAATGTTTCCCACATCAACAGTGTGAAAGTTGTACAATTTTGCCTGCATGGGAAATAGTTGTATGAAATGTGACATAGCCTAGACATTAAATAGACCAATTATTTGCTCAATATTAAACACAAATCTAAAAAATCTATTCACTTTTTGGGGTTGGTAATTTTTAAATAATATTTTAGAAATATAGATGCAACTTAAATTACACAATTGTTTTGCAAACCTGTTCCTTTCGTATTCCACGGTGTGCCTGACTACAGCCATGAGCCTCGTTAGAAGCTTGTCTATAGGTCTTTACTCTGTGGAGCCTTCGGGTTTCCCACTTAATCCCCACAGCCCATAGGCCTCCAGGCCGCATGCAAGCCAACCCCCATCACTATGAGTGTCGTAAGGAACAGGACAGTCATGCAGTCATGTAATGTTGGTTTAATGTAGCCTATGGTCTTTGCCCGTGCTAATAACCAGTCTCTCGACTGAACAGAATACTGCCAGATACCGTTGGCTACCATTTGTATGAAGTAGAAGACAATGTGTGAGGACAGGAGGACATATTTAATACAACAATTAATTGGTAGTAATGTATTTTCCAAATGCCTTTTGTGGAGCGGTATGCACATCCATATAAACACCCAGTGCTGGTTTCCGAACGCTGTCCAATTAAAATACACCTTGAAAGCAGTCCAATTACAATACACATTGAAAGCAGCCTACCAAACGCTGTCCAATTACAATACACATTAAAAGCAGCCTACCAAACGCTGTCCAATTAAAATACACGTTGAAAGCAGCCTATCAAAATGCATATTTATTATTTTCTGATTTCCCAATTTCTTTCAAAGAACATTAAAATGTTTATTAGAAGTGTTTTTTATTTTGTCATTGACAACTGATATTGTACATTTTTAAGCAGAAACAAATATTTAGGCTTCTAACTATTTACCCCAGTCATTGAGCATAAGCCCAAAAGGTACAGTTAATGAAATGTAACAAGCGATACAAAAGGGGTGTGTAAAGACAAAGTCAAGAAAGCTATAATTATGTGGTTGACTTAATACGGTTAAAAACATACAGGCCAAGTGTAAACGGATAGAAGAACCTTTATTTTTTAGCGGCATTGTTTTGGAGTGAATGGGGTAAATTCGTTTTTTAGTTTTTCTCCAATGAAAAGGGTTACATTTCACGTTGTCAGGGGCAGGGGCAGCGGCAGCAGCTTGGAGTCAGGACAACTGTTTCTGCTATGTTGTCGACGTTCTAAACAGGAAAGACCTAACCCTGACAAATACTATAGTCTTCATCATACATAATATTCTAAACGTGCACAACTCGAACGAGAAATATATAACATATGATATTAAATCCAAGATATCAACAACAATATTTTTCAAACTTGTATCTGACTTTGGATCCGAGTGGCACTGATTGACAGAAAATACTGACGGGATGGACAGTTTTTCAGACGCAGAAATGTCTCTGTCTCTCTCAATTTCAATTCAATTTAAGGGATTTATTTGCATGGGAAACACATGTTAACATTGCCAAAGCAAGTGAAGTAGATAATAAACAAAAGTGAAATATACAACAAAAATGAACAGTACACACACACACACATACTCTCTCTCTCTCTCTCTCTCTCTCTTTCTCAATTAAATTAAATTAAATGGCTTTATTGGCATGGGAAACATATGTTAACATATCTCTCTCACTCCATTTAACCGTTAAAGTGTAGGCCTACTACATCAGTGGAGATAAAATTGGGCAGGTCAGGGCGAAACATGAGAGGCTACCTATTGTGCCGATTGCAAAGCGGCAAGTCTCATGAATCAGTCATCAGCTCTGCTCACGAGCTCAACCCCACGTCCCAAACGCCAACCACGTCCACAACAAACAACATATCATATAAGCTGTGGAACACCCAAATACATTTTACAAGTTGTGAGTGAGTTCATATGATGTTGATGCAAGAAGATATTACAGTTCAGTTGGCTATTTTCTAAAATACATTGAAAAATTATTTCCAAAATATTTCCAAGTTAGGAATTTTAAATAGTGAGGATATTCACAATTCAATTGAGTAGGCTACCAAAGTCAATGAGTTGTATCGGCTCATGACCAAAAGTAACTGCAATGTTGTGCAGTGGATTAGCCTATAGGCTATAGGCCTAAGAAATGACACAACTTAATTTCATATGTGCATGCTACATTGGCCTAAGGTTAGCCTACTATTTGTGCAACATTAGTTATTACCATGCCTATGTGATATATTAGACCTATGTTTGTTATATGCCTATATGAGTTTTCTTCCTATATATTTGACACTGACCCCTTTCAGCAGTGCACGTCACTCTAAAAGGAAGCCTACAAATTACCGCCGTAGTTTCCATTAGTAAATCCGTTATAGAGGCACTACATTTTAATAGGAAGCAGCGCAGAGGTAATTTTATCTCGCCAATGCATGGGCCGGCCCTCTTCTCTTTGAGCACGAAGAGAGCACATGTACGGGCAGACTTAGACTTTAATCAAGTGCAAGTTGTAAAAATAATTTGCTATTTCAGTGTTTCAGTAGCCTCCAACCCTCCGACAGCTGCCCCCCCCTCGCCTCCCTTTGTTCTCGCCAACTCTAATAGGTTTTCCCCTGCCACACACAATTCCCTGTTTTTCCTTTTTTCTTTCCCCCTCTTCCCCTTTTTATCCTTGTTTTTTGCGGTGCCTTGTGGACTGGAGCATTTGAGCAATTTGAAATTAAAGCCAACAATAGGGAGCCCCTCCCGGGGACATCTCGCTCTCCATATTACACGGAGGACGCTCGTGTGCTCTCGCGCATTATTGGCAAGTCATTACGTTTCTCTGGAAACCAAACTGGGAGGGAACGGGAGACTTCTGAGGGCTCGCAGACAGTGACGCAAGCGGCTGGCAGATGCGCTTGCAGACTAAACCCATGCATGTTGCAGAGTGCAGCTTCTCTGAATGATTCAACCAAGATCATGTCATTACAAGGTTTTAAAACAAAAGTGAAATGCAGTTTTATTTAGATGCGTGCTTTTGCATTTCACGTTTCCATTTATTGTGTAAAGCGGAAGCAATTTATTGAGTTCATTATTATAAGTAAAAATTGCAAAAACAAATCTTAATTTGATAGGCCCAGATGTGTTCTTTAAAAATAACAGTTAATAGGTTATTTCGGATTTATTTTAGCTCATAATCTAACTGTTGAGTGTTTCACGAATTAAAGACAACACAAGTGTCATAGGCATAGGCGTTAGGAAAGAGAAATAAAAACCAAGTAAATAAATAAGTAAAATAAACATACACAATTCAGTATAGATTATTTCAGCTCCATTCATGGTGTTTGTAGCTAGTCTTATATAGCCTTCCAAGTTTTTCTATAACTGAAAATTCATGCAGCAATGTTTGAGAGTAATACTCGTTTGAAAGCCAGAGTAATTCCACACACATTTCTCTCTCACATGGCCTATTCCTTGTTCCATTTTGCAACACACACACACACACACACACACACACACACACACACACACACACACACACACACACACACACACACACACACACACACACACACACAGAAGGAAAATGAGAGTGAAAATACATTGGCGGCCAATGACAGTGGCACAAACAGACAAGTCTGCACACTGTCAGATGTGCATAGGCTACTATAGAGTGGGGAACCATGACATTTTCATATGCAAATAGCATTTATTTCCATAGTTACAATGTCCTAATGCGCAATAAATTACATTATACTCTTTGAGAGCAAAATTATGTCTAGGTTTTCTAAATATGACTTTAAATAGACCTTGGCTACATCTAAAGGCTATTTACAAAGTCTCAGATGACAACAACAGCCTGCATAAACAATGGAGTAATATTCATTCATGTTTTTTGCTATAATAACTTAATTCATATTTGTAAATACCTCATGTTGATGTATACAATGTTGCCAATAGTCAATCGTTATTTGTAACAACCACGCATTGTACTGTTACAAAGTTTCCAAGCAGTTTCCTTCACAACACTTTGGTTTTAAAAGGCCATGTGGAACCAAAATGGCGCCGTGCACATTGGCAACAGTCTCTGAGCAAATCATATCCATCCGTTCTGACTTGTCACGCGCCGTGCTTGCTGACGTACTTCCACTTCATCTTGCTCGCGATGTGTGTAGCCTTCTTTAAGTGGAAAAAATACGGTGTCAAAACGGAATGTAAACACGACTAAAACATGATCTTTCGACAAAGTGGGACCTAAAGCGCTGTCACACTGGGTAGATGAGGATATTCTGCAAAGGTTTCGGCGCATCTTTGTTGTCTTCGTATGTCCACTTTCTCCGTAAATGGTCTCCGGCGAGCTGTGCCTGGCAGCGGACAACGACTTCTTGGCGAATAATATGAAGGAGATGATTGGAGGTTGCTGCGTGTGCTCAGACGAGAGAGGCTGGGCAGAAAACCCTCTAGTATACTGTGACGGTCACGGCTGCAATGTTGCAGTCCATCAAGGTAAACACCGGATAAAATCCAAAACATTAAACATGGAATTTGCTTGACGAACATCCGATAACTAGCTCAGGCTAGGTAGCGCGGTTGATGGTCTGCCAGGACGCTAGCTAGTAACGTTAGCTAGCTAAGCTAACTCATTTTGCTAACTACAATAGCTAATAGGCAAGGTTATAGCTAGTTACTGTAACATAGCTAGCTAGTTATATCCAATCGACTGTTTGCGCGTTTGTCCTGACCTACCTAGCCAGTTAGCCTTCCTATCTAGTAGGTATGAAGTTGGCTAAGGTAACTAACTAGCTAACTAACGTTAACTAGCTAGATGGATAGTATTTGTATAGCTAGCAGCTTGTAACAGGCTAATGTGATGCTCCATTAACCGTTATGGATATGTACTGTTCGATACATGTTTGGTCAAATCGAGAACGAAGATAGTACAGTATTGCCAAGTTCAGGTTGGTCGAAAATTCTGCTACGCCAAACCGTAACGTTACCTACCCTGTAAGGCTAATGGGCCATCACATGAACGTTAGCCCGTTACAATCTGCCAGGAAGGATTTTTGTAGTTGTCAACATTGGCTGTGTAGCCTGGCTATACAATTCGTTGAAATGGCATTGCATAGCTCAAACTAGCTAGCTAACCTTAACGTGTTACTTAATTTGTCTTACCACACTAGCTAATGTTTTTATCCGTTATTATATCCTGCAAGCAAATCACATTATTTTCCCAATATATTGCTAGATACGTTCTGTAAACCAAGCGGTGAAGTAGTTAGCTTGCTATATATAGTATGTTGTCAAAATATTGTTAGCTAGCTACTGAGTTTGACAGAATGAACCTGTGTACCAAGTTTGTCTGCAACACACTGACCCAAACAACAATGTCAATTCTGTTGACAAAGTCACAATCAGAACTATGTATCCAGTCGACACAGTCAATATTGGTGATTTTGGCTTTGTGAGACAGAAAAACTGCCCAGTAATTGTATTTTTATTGTTGATCGTTGTCATGTGATTGAATATATGTCTTCATACACGTATTTAGATCTGATTGGGAGCCCCATTAGCTAGCAACAGCTAGTCAGTCTTCCTGGGGTCCGACACATAACGAAAAAGACACTACAGACAAAATTACATTTATTTGTATTTTTCCTTTATTTAACTAGGCAAGTCAGTTAAGAACAAGTTCTTATTTTCAATGACGGTCTAGGAACAGTGGTTTAAAAGCCTTGTTCAAATGCATTATGACAGATTTTTACCTTGTCAGCTCGGGGATTCGATTTTTCAACCTTTCGGTTACTAGTCCAATGCTCTAACTACTAGGCTAACCTGCCGCCCCAAAACATACATAAACTAAACACACCTATTTGTACATGTTATTAAACACAGCCTATATGGTTTACGTGTGAATTAATCAATAGCTAATCAACACACTGACGCCGTTGTAACAATCACTGACCCCTCTGTCCCCAACAATAGACAGCATAACAATACCGTTTTTTATCGTCAGTGGATTATCTCTGTTCATTAAAGTGGATTACGTGAGTCAGTCAGATGTGAGATAATCTGAGAGGACAGCAGAGGTATCTGGAGTGCAGCATGTTTAGACTCGCACACTCAGTAGTGACCATGATTTAGTGCATATAGGGGAAATACTCCCATGAGCTTGGTGTATAGGCTACACCTGGGTTATGTTCAGTAGGGCACCGGGCTGGTACATTGGCAGTCTGTGGCAAAATGTTTAGAAACAGAAAGCAAATCGTTTTTTTTATCAGACACGTTCATCTAGTACCATGCCATTAAAAAATATATGTGTTTCCTGCCTATAACATGTCTTTATTAAAAACGTCCATGTTATGTCAAGTGATTTACCGTTGTAGCACGGCCTCCCAGGACACAATTCATCAATGTCCACCTCTGGACGTGTCATCCAGATCTGGCACCATTTGCACTATTCCCTGTATTGATCTTGAAATAATTTATCCAGATAAACCATGAAGATATGTAAAATAACGATCACCCATTGAGTTATAAAAGAGAAGTAAGAATATATATTTTTATTTAGTTGTATAAACCATGTCTTGGGCTGTGAGTTTTTGGTTCTATAACAAACTAACCTTGTTTAGTCATGTTACCTGGCTGGCTAGCTAGCTAACAACATGGTACCTTGGCTATGCAATGGGAAAACTGAAATGGGATAGATAGCCAATTCAAAGAGATGCTCCAAAGTTTGGATGGATAGGGGAGGGTTTCGCCGGTCGGGTTGTCCTTGTCCTGTCGCACTCTAGCGACTCCTGTGGCGGGCCAGGCGCAATGCACGCTGACACGGTCGTCAAGTATACAGTGTTTCCTCCGACACATTAGTGCGGCTGGCTTCTGGGTTAAGCGAGAAGTGTAAAGAAGCAGCGTAGCCTGGCGGGGTTGTGTTTGAGGACGCATGGCTCTCGACCGTCGCCTCTCCCGTCCGTACGGGAGTTGCAGAGATGGGACAAGACTACCTACCAATTAGATATCATGAAAAAGGGGTATAAAAAGGGGTATCAATACGCTCAGTCACTACAAAGATGAGTTAGGCATATTTCCTAACTCAGTTGCCAGAAAGGAAGGAAACCGCTCATGTTTCAGCTTTCACCATAAAGCCAATGGTGACTTTAAAACAGTTGCATAGTTTAATGGCTGTAATATGAGAGAACATGAGGATGGATCAACAACATTGTAGTTACTCCACAATACTAACCTAAATGACAGATTGAGAAAAAGGAAGCCTATACAGATATTTTTTTATTTATTCCAAAACATGGATCCTGTTTGCAAAAAGGCAGTAAAGTAAAACTGCAAAAAAATGGTCAAAGAAATAACTTCATATCCTGAATACAAAGCGTTATGTTTGGGGCAAAGCCATCACAACACATCACTGAGTACCACTCTCTATATTTTCAAGCATGGTGGTGGCTGCATCATGTTATGGGTAAGCTTGTCATTGGCAAGGACTGGGGAGTTTTTTTAGGATTAAAAAAAAAAGAATCTAGAGCTAAGCACAGGCAAAATCCTAGAGGAAATCCTGGAAATCCAGACACTGAGAGAGACATTTACCTTTCAGCAGGACAATAACCTAAAACATAAGGCCAGATAATATACGCTGGAGTTGCTTACCAAGACGACGTTGAATGTTCAGAGTGGCCTAGTTACAGTTTTGACTTAAATTGGCTTGAATATCTATGGCAAGACTTGAAAATGGCTGTCTAGCAATGATCAACAATCAACTTGACAGAGCTTAAGGACATTTCGGGAAGAATAATGTACAAATAGTATACAATCCAGGTTGGCCAGATGTTCATAGTTAATTGCTGCCAAAGGTGATTCAAACATGTATTGACTCAGCGGTGTGAATACTTACGTAAATGAGATATTTATGTATTTAATTTTCAATAAATTAGCAAAATGTTCTAATGTTTTAACTTTTTAATTATGGGGTATTGTATGTAGATGGGTGAGAAATAACATAAATTGAATCCATTTTTAATTCAGGCCGTAACACAGCAAGGTGGAATAATTCAAGGGGTATGAATACTTTCTGAGGGCACTGTATAGAAAATTAGACTAAACCCAGTGGTATCGTGGTGTTACTCTGTATCGCGGTGATACTCTGTATCGCGGTGATACTCTGTATCGCGGTGATACTCTGTATCGCGGTGTTACTCTGTATCGCGGTGTTACTCTGTATCGCGGTGATACTCTGTATCGCGGTGTTACTCTGTATCGCGGTGATACCGCTCGTTCTGGTGATACTTGGCCTGGTGTTATGCCATTAGCAGAATGTTGGTTATGCAGAGTGCTGCTATGGCATCGTGGTATTAACCCAGTGTTGTCCTCTCTGCAGAGTGCTGCTATGGCATCGTGGTATTAACCCAGTGTTGTCCTCTCTGCAGCGTGCTGCTATGACATCGTGGTATTAACCCAGTGTTGTCCTCTCTGCAGCGTGCTGCTATGACATCGTGGTATTAACCCAGTGTTATCCTCTCTGCAGAGTGCTGCTATGACATCGTGGTATTAACCCAGTGTTGTCCTCTCTGCAGAGTGCTGCTATGGCATCGTGGTGTGTGGTATTAACCCAGTGTTGTCCTCTCTGCAGCGTGCTGCTATGACATCGTGGTATTAACCCAGTGTTGTCCTCTCTGCAGAGTGCTGCTATGGCATCGTGGTATTAACCCAGTGTTGTCCTCTCTGCAGAGTGCTGCTATGGCATCGTGGTGTGTGGTATTAACCCAGTGTTGTCCTCTCTGCAGAGTGCTGCTATGACATCGTGGTATTAACCCAGTGTTGTCCTCTCTGCAGAGTGCTGCTATGGCATCGTGGTGTGTGGTATTAACCCAGTGTTGTCCTCTCTGCAGAGTGCTGCTATGGCATCGTGGTATTAACCCAGTTTTGTCCTCTCTGCAGAGTGCTGCTATGGCATCGTGGTGTGTGGTATTAACCCAGTGTTGCCCTCTCTGCAGTGTGCTGCTATGGCATCGTGGTATTAACCCAGTGTTATCCTCTCTGCAGCGTGCTGCTATGGCATCGTGGTATTAACCCAGTGTTATCCTCTCTGCAGCGTGCTGCTATGGCATCGTGGTATTAACCCAGTACTGTCCTCTCTGCAGAGTGCTGATATGGCATTGTGGTGTGTGGTATTAACCCAGTGTTGTCCTCTCTGCAGAGTGCTGCTATGGCATCGTGGTATTAACCCAGTGTTGTCCTCTCTGCAGCGTGCTGCTATGGCATCGTGGTATTAACCCAGTGTTGTCCTCTCTGCAGAGTGTTGCTATGGCATCGTGGTATTAACCCAGTGTTGTCCTCTCTGCAGAGTGCTGCTATGGCATCGTGGTGTTAACCCAGTGTTATCCTCTCTGCAGCGTGCTGCTATGGCATCGTGGTGTGTGGTATTAACCCAGTGTTGTCCTCTCTGCAGACTGCTGCTATGGCATCGTGGTGTGTGGTATTAACCCAGTGTTGTCCTCTCTGCAGACTGCTGCTATGGCATTGTGGTGTGTGGTATTAACCCAGTGTTGTCCTCTCTGCAGCGTGCTGCTATGGCATCGGGGTGTGTGGTATTAACCCAGTGTTGTCCTCTCTGCAGACTGCTGCTATGGCATCGTGGTGTGTGGTATTAACCCAGTGTTGTCCTCTCTGCAGAGTGCTGCTATGGCATCGTGGTATTAACCCAGTGTTATCCTCTCTGCAGCGTGCTGCTATGGCATCGTGGTATTAACCCAGTGTTATCCTCTCTGCAGCGTGCTGCTATGGCATCGTGGTATTAACCCAGTGTTGTCCTCTCTGCAGCGTGCTGCTATGGCATCGTGGTATTAACCCAGTGTTGTCCTCTCTGCAGCGTGCTGCTATGGCGTCGTGGTGTGTGGTATTAACCCAGTGTTGTCCTCTCTGCAGCGTGCTATGGCATCGTGCAGGTGCCCACTGGACCCTGGTTCTGCAGGAAGTGTGAATCTCAGGAGAGAGCAGCCAGAGTGGTGAGTCTGACCAATAGAGTATCAACACCGTATTCTCAGCAATGTGTTTTATACTACAGTTTCCGCTAATATTTAGCCGGTACTTTATAGGAAATTGTGTTATTACTATCTGCTACTTACTTCAAAGAATTTAACACAATTGGCAACTACCTGGTAGCAAACAGTACCGTATAGTGCTTATATTAAAGGATCCAAAACAAGTAGTAAATTGGATATTACAGTGTAAAATGTTACATTGTGGCAAGATCTGACAGAGCCAGCCAGCCATGGCAGCATCAGACATGCTTAAGAAGCCCAAAGTATATTTCTCATAGGGAAAACAACAGCATCCCTGCCTGTACCTTCCTCAGCCTGGCTGTAGAAACAGTTAAACAGTGCGGTCATACTCGCTTGTGATATTGTGTGGACAAAAATTGTCGGGAAGAGGATTTTCTTTATTTTTTCTTCTGAGGGATGGTAGGTATCCTGTGGGCGTAGCTGGTGTGAAATGGGCAGGACTGGAGGGATACACACACACACACACACAACACACTCGCTCTATCATGCATGGGAAAGGGAAAACGTCTTGGGCAGCAGATAGTGGGTTTGTGTTTTAGGAGAGGTTGGGGTGAACTAGGCTCTCCCTTCCTCATAGTAGTAACCACACAGTATGACAGAGCTGGATGTGGGAGCTATGGCATCGAAGCCCACTTACACCTATTTGATAGTGTTGGATCAGTGATTACTGAAAATACTGAGTGTGTAAGAGTGTGTATGAGAGAATGGGAGTATCTATGCGTGTGTGTGTATCTATAGTATGTAGAGCCTTCAGAAGGTATTCACGCCCCTTGACATTTTTCAGATTTTGTTGTGTTAGTCTGAATTTAAAATATATGAAATGTATATTGTTTGTCACTGGCCTACACACACAATACTCCATAATGTCAAAGTGGAATTATATATATATATTTTTTAAATTTGTACAAATTAATAAAAAGCTGAAATGTCTTGAGTCAATAAGTATTAAAAAGTCCTTAATTAACAAGTCCCATAATAAGTTGCATGGACTCACTCTGTGTGCAATAAGTGTTTAGCATGATTTTTGAATGACTGCCTCATCTCTGTACCCCACAGGTAGGCCAATGGGGACTTTAATGGCTGTGATATGAGAACTGAGGATGGATCCACAACATTGTAGTTACTCCACAGTACTAACCTAATTGACAGAGTGAAAAGAAGGAAACCTGTACAGAATACAAATATTCCAAAATACTGTTTGCATCCATGCAGTAATTAGATTTATTAAGAACGACATTAGCCGATGCCAATGGCGACAGTTCGTCTTACTGGCGTATGACACATAACGAAAAACACATTGCAGGTTCGATACTTTACACTTTATATACTACATGTTTTTTGTTTGCGTGTGTGTGAGCGTGTGTGTGTGTGTGAGCGAACGCATATCTGCATCGATCAGTTACACATACCTGACGATACATACTCACAACGAAGTAGGTCACATGGGGGAGAGGCGTTGTGCCGAAAGGTGTTGGGGCTCCCGAGTGGCACAGCAGTCAAAGGCACTGCATCGCAGTGCTAGAGGCGTCACTACAGACCCTGGTTCGATTCCAGGCTGTATCACAACCGGCCATGATTGGGAGTCCCGAAGGGCGACACATAATTGACTTGGCGTCATTAGTGTTTGGTCGGGGTAGGCCGTCATTGTCAATAAGAATTTGTTCTTAACTGACTTGCCTAGTTAAATAAAGGTTTAATAAAAAATAACATGTTTGAAACCATGTTTACTTGCACTATATAAGATGGAAGGGAGTTCCATGCACTCATGTCTCTGTATAATGATGTATGTTTACTTGAATTTGTTCTGGACCTGCGCACTGTGAAAACACCCCTGGTGGCATATCTGGTGGGGTGTGTGTCTGTGTGTCTTTACAACCATTGAATATATCTTTTGACCCTGACAGTTTACAGTCTATGGTAACATCAAGTCATTTAGTCTCCTCAACTTGTTCAACAGCCACACCATTCATTACCAGATTCAGCTGAGGTGGAATGATCTGTACCAAATACAATGCTCTTAGTTTTAGAGATGTTCAGGACCAGTTTATTACTAGCCACAACATTGCAAAACTGACTGCAACTCTTTAAGGGTTTCTGTGACTTCATTAGCAGTGGTTTCTGATGCGTACATGGTTGAATCATCAGCATACATGGACACACATGCTTTGTTTAATGCTAGTGGCAGGTCATTGGTAAAAAAAAATCAAAAAATTCCTGAGTGGCCGAGTTACAGTTTTGACTGTACAAAAATATAAACGCAACATGCAACAATTTCAAAGATTTTACTGAGTTACAGTTCATATATGGAAATCAGTCAACTGAAATAAATTCATTAGGCCCTAATCTATGGATTTCACATGACTGGGAATACAGATATGCATCTGTTGGTCACAGATACTGACCAGCATTTGCCTCATGCAGCGCGACACATCTCCTTGACATAGAGTTGATCAGGCTGTTGATTGTGGCCTGTGGAATGTCCCACTCCTCATCAATGTCTGTGCAAAGTTGCTGAATATTGGCAGAAACTGGAACATACTGTTTTACGCGTCGATCCAGAGCATCCCAAACATGCTCAATAGGGGACATGTCTCGTGAGTAGGCAGGTCATGGACATTTTCAGTTTACAGGAATTGTGTACAGATTCTTGCGTCATGGGGCTGTGCATTATCATGCTGAAATACGAGGCTCTCAGGATCACAATGGCCCTCAGGATCTTGTCACGGTTTGTCTCTGCATTCAAATTGACATCAATGAAATGCAGTTGTGTTCGTTATCCGTAGCTTATGCCTGCCCGTACCATAACCCCACAGCCACCATGGGGCACTCATCAGCAAATCGCTCTCCCACACGACACCATACACGCTGTCTGCCATCTGCCCAGTACAGTTGAAACCGGGATTCATCCGTGAAGTGCACACTTCTCCAGCATGCCAGTGGCCATCGAAGGTGAGCATTTTCCCACTGAAGTCAGTTAAGACTACGAACTGCAGTCCAGTCAAGACCCCGGCGAGGACAGCACGCACCCAGATGAGATTCCCTGAGACGGTTTCTGACAGGTTGTACAGGAATTCTTTGGTTGTGCAAACCCACAGTTTTGTCAGCTGTCTGGGTAGCTGGTCTCACGATACCGCAGGTGAAGAAGCTGGATGTGGAGGTCGTGGGCTGACGTGATTACACATGGTCTGCAGTTGTGAGGCCGGTTGGACGTACTGCAAAATTCTGTAAAACGACGTTGGAGGCTGCTTATGGTAGAGAAATTAACATTTAAATTCTCTGGCAACAGCTCTGGTGGACATTCCTGCAGTCAGCATGTCAATTGCACTCTTCCTCAAAACTTTAAACATCTGTGGCATTGGGTTGTGTGACAAAACTGCACATTATAGAGTGGCCTTTTATTGTCCCTAGCGCAAGGTGCACCTATGTAATGATCATGCCGTTTAATCAGTTTGTTGGTATGCCACACCTGTTAGGTGGATGGATTAAGTTGGTAAAGGAGAAATCCTCACTAACATGGATGTAAACAAAATTTGAGAAGCTTTTTGTGCATATGGTAAAATTCTGCAATCTTTTATTTTAGCTCATGAAACGTGTACTTGAACATCTATGGCAAGACCTGAAAATAGTTGTCTAGCAATGATCAACAACCAATTTGACAGAGCTTGAAGAATTTAGAAAATAATAATGGGCAAATGTTGTACAATCCAGTTGTGGAAAGGTCTTCGAGACTTACCCAGAAAGACTCACAGCTATAGTTGCTTCCAAAGGTGGTGATAACATGTACTGACTTCAATTTTTTTTTCTAAAAACATGTTTTCGCTTTGTGGGGTATTGTGTGTAGATGGGTGAGAATTTGTTTTATTTATTCCAATTAGAATTCAGCCTATAACACAACCAACACAACCAAATGTGGTATTTGTCAAGGGGTATGAATACTTTCTGAAGGCACTGTATATCTTTTTGTGTGTAATTGTATGGTAAAGAGTTTTGCTAAAGGACCATGTCTCCCTCCTGTCTCCTTTCTCTGCAGAGGTGTGAGCTGTGCCCCCACAAAGATGGTGCCCTCAAGAGGACAGATAACGGAGGTAAGAGTCATCTATCTAGGATAGGTGTGTTGTGTGTAACTGATTTTGGCTGGAGCAAAAAACCTGTCCTTGTCATTCACGAGAGTACTCCCATCGAGTATTGGCACGCACACACAGGGCTGTTGGCATCCCACAAGGTTCTGTGGTTAGCCCATGTTGATGTTTTTCTCATTAATGGGATGTGTTTGGCCTGCTTAATTAAGGTGCTGATTTATATGTTTTGCGATTCTATGTGTTGTGATTTGATACTGTGATTTTATTGTGATTCGATGTTCCAAACATATTGCTCGCTGCAGAGAGGCGAGAGAGCCATGAGAAAATTAGTTTTGATCAGTCATGGAAAACAAATTGGCTCCTTATTTAAAAAGAAAATGGACAACAACCTATAAAGAATACATACTGAAGTTTTGGTGTAGGTACAGCCAAATAGCATTATATTAGTTTATATTTTGTGATCTGTTAGAATCATAGAAATGGAATGAGTAGGCTATTCTAATTCTATTGTTGGTGTTTGGCATGACAATGAAATGAAAAAGCCAGTATTGTTGTGACAGGGTAGAAGCCAATGTGTTTGTCAGTGTTTCCCAGGGAACCTAATTACCCATGTGGTGAGAGTAGGCAACAACACCTCCACCACTCTCACCCTCAACACGGGAGAACATCAAGGGTGAGTGCTTAGTCTCCTCCTGTACTCACTGTTCATCCACAACTGCGTGGCCAAGCACGACTCCAACACCACCATCAAGTTTGCTGACGACACGACGGTGGTAGGCCTAATCACAGACGGCGATGAGACTGACCTCCTCCGTGGAGGCTGAGACATGGCAGTATAGTGCCATGACAACATCCTTCAACGTCAGTAAGACCACGGAGCTGATAGTGGACTACAGCAGAAAGAGGGGAGAGCACGCCCCCATCCACATCTATGGGGCAGTAGTGGAGTGGGTCCAGAGCTTCAAGTTCCTTGGTGTCCACATCACTAAGGACTTAACATGGTCCACACGCACCCGCATAGTCGTGAAGAGGACACGACAGTGCCTCTTCCCCCTCAGGAAGCTGAAAAGATTTGGCATGGGCTCTTCAATCCTCCAGAAGGTCCACAGCTGCACCATTGAGAGCATCTTGACTGGATGTACCACCGCTTGATATGGCAAATGTACCACCCTGGACCGCAGAGGGTGGTGCGGACAGCCCAGTACATCACTAGGGCTGAGCTCCCTGCCATCCAGGACCTCTATATAAGGCGTGTCAGAGGAAGCACAGAAGAATTGGCAAAGACTTCAGCCACCCAAACCATAGTCTGTTCACTGCTACCGTCCGTCAAATGGTACCGGAGCATTGGCTCTCTCCGAGATCACGTCTAGCCCCAAGCCATAAGACTGCTAAATAAGGAATTTAATGGTTACACAGACTATCTGCACTGACCCTATCTTGCACTGACTCAATGCACACTCACAAGACTAGATAAACACACTACACTGACACCCACACACATTCACATTCACATACACTACACTACATACGCACACACACGTACGCCTACCAACAACAAGCATACGACACAAGACACACACCTACACTTTAACATGCAAATGCTTCTGCTACTCTCTTCTTTGTTTCTCTAATCTATCCTGATGCTTAGCTACTTTACCATGCCTTCTTGTACATATCTACCTAAAATACTTTATATAGCTACAGTTGAAGTCAGAAGTTTGCATACACCTTAGCCAAATACATTTCAACTCATTTTTTCACAATTCCTGACATTTAATCCTAGTAAAAATTCCCTGTCTTAGGTCAGTTAGAATCACCACTTTATTTTAAGAATGTGAAATAGTAGAGAGAATTATTTCAGCTTTTATTTCTTTATTCACATTCCTAGTGGGTCAGAAGTTTACATACACTCAATTAGTATTTGGTAGCATTGCCTTTAAATGGTTTAACTTGGGTCAAGCGTTTCGGGTAGCCTTCCACAAGCTTCCCACTATAAGTTGGGTGAATTTTGGCCCATTCCTCCTGACAGAGCAGGTGTAACTAATTCAGGTTTGTAGTCCTCCTTGCTCGCACACGCTTTTTCAGTTCTGCCCACACATTTTCTATAGGATTGAGGTCAGGGCTCTGTGATGGCCACTTCAATACCTTGACGTTATTGTCCTTAAGCCATTTCGCCACAACTTTGGAAGTATGCTTGGGGTCATTGTCCATTTGGAAGACCCATTTGCGGTCCAGCTTTAACTTCCTGACCGATGTCTTGAGATGTTGCTTCAATATATCCACATAATTTTCCTACCTCATGACGCCATCTATTTTGTGAAGTGCACCAGTCCCTCCTGCAGCAAAGCACCCCCACAACATGATGCTGCCACCCCCGTGCTTCACGGTTGGGATGGTGTTCTTCAGCTTGCAACCATCCTCCTTTTTCCTCCAAACATAATGATGGTCATTATGACCAAACAGTTATATTTTTGTTTCATCAGACCAGAGGACATTTCTCCAAAAAGTATGATCTTTGTCCCCATGTGCAGTTGCAAACCATAGTCAGGCTTTTTTATGGTCGTTATGGAGCAGTGGTTTCTTCCTTGCTGAACGGCCTTTCAGGTTATTTCGATATAGGACTTGTTTTACTGTGGATATAGATACTTTTGTACCTGTTTCCTCCAGCATCTTCACAAGGTCCTTTGCTGTTGTTCTTGGACTGATTTGCACTTTTCGCACCAAAGTATGTTCATCTCTAGGAGACGGAAGGCGTCTCCTTCCTGAGCGGTATGTCGGCTGCGTGGTCTCATGGTGTTTATACTTGTGTACTATTGTTTGTACAGATGAACGTGGTACCTTCAGGCGTTTGGAATTGCTCCCAAGGATGAACCAGACTTGTGGAGGCCTAAATTTTTTTTCTGTGGTCTTGGCTGATTTCTTTGGATTTTCCCATGATGTGGGAAAAAGAGGCACTGAGTTTGAGGGTAGGCCTTGAAATACATCCACAGGTACACCTCCAATTGACTCAAATGATGTCAATTAGCCTATCAGAAGCTTCTAAAGCCATGACATTTTCTGGAATTTTCCAAGCTGTTTAAAGGCACAGTCAACTTTGTGTATGTAAACTTATGACCGAATGGAATTGTGATACAGTGAATTATAAGTGAAATAATCTGTTGGTAAACAATGTTGGAAAAATGACTTGTGTCATGCACAAAGTAGATGTCCTAACCGACTTGCCAAAACTATAGTTTGTTAACAAGAAATTTGTGAAGTGGTTGAAACACTTAGGTTGGAGTCATTAAAACTAGTTTATGTAAACTTCCGACTTCAACTGTATATACAGCTCCTTTCTTGTTCATTTTATTCATTTTGTGTTACTATTTTTCTTTTTATCGTTTTTTAACTCTATTGTTGGGAAGGGCTCGTAAGCAAGCATTTCACGGTTAAATCTACACCCGTTGTATCCTGCGCATGTGACAAATAACATTTGATTTATTTTGAAAAGAGATGTTATATTCAGATAAAGATTTTAGAATATTCTTCACCTATTTCTCTCTGATTCAGGACATGTCTTGGCACAAGTAACATATTGGCACCACCACTGGCAGCAGGATAGCCCTAGCTCCATAGTCTTTGCTATCTCAATGTACTTAGCTAGCTGGTTAGCAATTATCATTAGCGGCTAATGCTTATTTTAGGCACATGTGAAGCTTGATAACTAACCAACGGTTTGTGTAGATAAAGATACTAATAGTATAATACAGAACACAGGTGGATTGATGTGAAGAAGCAAAGTTGGAATAAGCAACATCCTTGTTTCTTGACTGCATGGGCTAGAGCTAACAGAAGCATGCATTGCAGACTCAGGTTGAGTGAGTGAATCTAACAGCCAGCTGTGCCTGATTGAGTGACGGGGCGTGGCAGGGTGTGTGTCGAAAGCAAGTAGCCGCATTTGAGAGAGAGGGAGACTGGAGAGAGATGACAGAGGAAACTATAGGGCTTCAAAAAATTGCAGCCTTTTGCGACATGGATATTGCACATGCCAACCTCGCAATTTCGATTAAATTTAGATTAATTGTGCAGCCCTACGTGTGTGTGTGTGTGTTTATGAGGGGGGCGGTCCAGGCTGGAGTTAACAGGGCTCTGAGGAGGTTCCTCTCTGGGTTCACCAGGAGTTCAGAGTGAATACTGTAAACGTGTGTGTGTGTGTGTGTGTGAGAGGCACAGCTGTAGGATTGTGACCTGGCCTGTGGGGAGACATCAAAACATCACACACCGTTTTACTGCTAACTCTTTTGTAGCTCTCTCTCGTGCGGTAGTAGTCCCAGGTGTTTTTTAGGTGAGGCTGCTGCCTGCAGTGCCAGAAGGTAAACAGGGATTAATCTGTTAGGTAAACGTCTGGCTTGGTTTCAAGTGGTAAACTTTACATGAGGTACAGCGCAGGGAGACAGAGAGCAATCTGTAACTGTTTTTGTGTGTCAAGGTTTCCGTTAACTGGTAATAGCTGTTTTTTTAAATGTTTGTTTTGTTGAGCCAATAAATTTAATTGGCACTGACCAATTGTCCGGGGAAAAAATCCCATTGCCACATAATGCTTTTTAGCCTATTCATTGTTGGGAATACCAGTTGATGTAAATACATTTGACCAGTCCTGCTTAACGGTCTATGGGTTAAGTTACTTCATTTTGGGGAATTAAATTGCCGCTTGTGTATATTCGTTATGTACAGTGCCTTCAGAAAGTATTCATACCTCTTGACTTATTCCACATTTTGTTAAAGCCTGAATTCAAAATGGATGAAATCTTTTTTTCCCTCACCCATTTACACACAATACCCCATAATTACAACGTGGAAACAAGTTTTTAGAAATGTTTTTAAGTTTATTGAAAATGAAATATGTAATTTACATAAATATTCCCTAAATATTCAATACTTTGTACAATCACCTTTGGCAGTTGCGAGTCTTTCTGGGTAAATCTCTGAGAGCTTTCCAGAACTGGATTGTGTAACATTTGCCCATTATTATTTTCAAAATTATTCGAGCTCTGTGAAATTGGTTCTTGATCATTGCTAGGCAACCATTTTCAGGTCTTACCATAGATTTTGAAGTAGATTTAAGTCAAAACTAACTCAGCCTCTCAGGAACATTCACGTCTTCTTGGTAAGCAACTCCAGTGTAGATTTGACCTTGTGTTTTAGGTTATTGTCCTGCTGGAAGGTGAATTCATCTCGGTGTCTGGTGGAAAGCCGACTGAACCAGGTATTCCTCTAGGATTTTGCCTATGCTTAGCTCCATTCTGTAATTTTTAAATTTTATATTCTGTATTTTTCCCCCTTTCTCTCCCCAATTTTGATCTTATCTCATCGCTGCAACTCCCGACAGACTCAGGAGAGGCAAAGGTCGAGTCATACGTCCTCCGAAACATGAACCGCCAAACTGCGTTTCTTCAGTAGCCAGCTGCACCAATAGGTCGGAGGAAACACCGTTCAACTGACGACCAAAGTCAGCCTGCAGGCGCCCGGCCAGCCGCAAGGAGTCGCTAGAGTGCGATGAGCCAAGTAATGCCTCCCCCCAGCCTAACCCTCCCCTAACCCGGACGACGCTGGGCCAATTGTGTGCCACCCTATGGGACTCCCGGTCACGTCCGGTTGTGACACAGCCTGGGATCACACCCGGGTCTGAAATGACTCCTCAAGCACCGCAATGCAGTGTCTTCGACCGCTGCGCCACTTGGGAGGCCCCTGTTTCTTATTTTATCTGAAAAACGCCCCAGTTCCTAACTATTACAAGCATACCCATAACAAGATGCAGCCAACACTATGTTTGAAAATATGGAGAGTGGTACTCAGTAATGTGTTCTATTGGATTTGACCCAAACGTTGTGTTCAGGACCAAAAGTGAATTGCTTTGCCACATTTTTTTGCAGCATTACTTAAGTGCCTGGTTGCAAACAGGATGCATGTTTTGGAATATTTTTATTCTGTATAGTCTTCCTTTTGTCTCTCTCAATTAGGTTAGTATTGTGGAGTGATTACAGTGTTGTTGATCCATCTTCATTTTTTCCCCTACTACAGCCATTAAACTCAAACTGTTTTAAAGTCACCATTGGCCTCATGGTGAAACCCCTCAGGGTTTCATATGAAGGACGTCTGTATCTTTATAGTGACTGGGTGTATTGATACACCATCCAAAGTGTAATTAATAACTTCACCATGCTCAAAGGGATATTCAATGTCTGCTTCTTTTTTTCCCACCCATCTACCAATAGGAGCCCTTATTTTGGTCTTTGTGGTTGAATCTGTGTTTGAAATTCACTGCTCGACCGAGGGACCTTAAAGGTATTTCTTATCTGTAAGGTCCCTTTTTTGCACACAGTGAGTCCATGCAATTTATTATGTGACTTGTTAAGCAAATGTTTACTCCTGAACTTATGTAGGCTTTCCATAATAAATGCATTGAATACTCAAGACATTTCAGCTTTTCATTTTTAATTCCTTTCACAGCATGGCCTATTGAATGTAGGCCAGTTACAAACACATCGCAATTTAATCACACGCTCACAGCATACAGATACAGAGCCCTTATCAGACAGAGCTTTTATAAGTCCAATCATTACGCAACATTTCTAAATGCAATCATGTGTAAAAAAAAAAAACAATGCTTGGGCCACGATTTAAAAAGAGCTTCTGTTCATATTTCTCAACTGGTAATTGAAACGCACTTCCAATTCGCCATTCAAATGCATTGGCAACGGAAGGCAGGCTTCATCAGCGCGTCACACACCACTTTGCAATGAGCTGGAGGCCGTATGCATTTTGAAAACATAAAGCTACTTTGTTTGAAACCTGAATGTTTTACTACATATATTGAAGCATGTTTTACCTTGCTTCAAAGTAGCCTGGGCAAAGTAGCCTGGGCAACATCCATGTTGGCAATATGTTTTACCTTGCTTCAAAGTAGCCTGGGCAACATCCGTGGAGGCAATATGTTTTACCTTGCTTCAAAGTAGCCTGGGCAACATCCATGGAGGCAATATGTTTTAAAATAAAGACTTCCATATGCCATTGAAACCAGTAGCCTGTTTCTCTCATTTTCTATTGGTTGTCAACTTTCTTTCTTTTTCCAGTTGCCAAATACACATTCGCGCATAACCGACAGCCTTTTGTGCAATGCTGCTCTAATATTGTTGAGGAATAATATTTTATAAACATTTTAAGCAAAATGTTCTTGTGTTTAAATGTTTTTTTTAATGTAGCTTAGTCCTGAACTGGTTGTATAAATTTGATTTGAATTTAGGATCTATCACCCCAGGTAAAATATTATAGGTAAATAGGTAAAATGTTATAGGTAAATAGGTAAAATGTTATAGGTAAAATGTTCTACCTTGTGGGATAGTAGATTGACATAGGCTCATAGGTGGCGTGTCCATAAGGCTAGGGGAAGCGAAGCTTTCCCTAAGTCAATTGAATTAAATTGCCCAAATTATTTAGCCTAATTAGCCTACTCCTGTTAATACAGAAATAAATCAAATAATGCAAAATAGGCTCCTAAAGCATGATTTGGCCACAGAGGATCATTAGCTTCCCCTAGCCTACAAAATAAAAATGTGTGGATTGTTTTAAATTGTGTTGCCTACAGTCGGATGGAAAAGGCAAAAACTAAATAGATTAGTGATGCACCGATATCCAATCATTTTCTTACCGAAAAAAAAAAAAGATACTGATATTTTCCTTGACGAAAAAAAAGATACAGATTATTTTACATTTTAGCGGCCTTTTAAGCATTCTAGTACAGTTAAATAGTGAACACACACACAGACACAGTGGTCTAAGGCACTGCATCTCAGTGCAAGTCCCTGGTTCGGATCCAGCCACATCTGGCCGTGATTGGGAGTCCCATAGGACGGCACACAATTGGCCCAGCATTGTCCGGGTTTGGCCGGGGTAGGCTATCATTGTTAAGAAATGTTTATTTTATTTACAAACTTGCCTAGTTAAATAAAGGTTACACAGACATCACACTGACCCCCAACACGTTTTTGTTTTTTCTCTCCACATTACCAGTAAAACATAATAATTTACGTATGTCCCCATTACCAGTAAAACATAATAATTTACGTATGTCCCCATTACCAGTAAAACATAATAATTTACGTATGTCCCCATTACCAGTAAAACATAATAATTTACGTATGTCCCCATTAACAGTAAAACATCATCATTTACGTATGTCCCCATTACCAGTAAAACATCATCATTTACGTATGTCCCCATTACCAGTAAAACATCATCATTTACGTATGTCCCCATTACCAGTAAAACATCATCATTTACATATGTCCCCATTACCAGTAAAACATCATCATTTACATATGTCCCCATTACCAGTAAAACATCATCATTTACGTATGTCCCCATTACCAGTAAAACATCATCATTTACGTATGTCCCCATTACCAGTAAAACATCATCATTTACGTATGTCCCCATACCAGTAAAACATCATCAAAATTGTCTTTCATTGTCTTACTTGCTGTGTTGTTTTGTTCATTTCTTCAGTAGTTCCATTCTCAACCAGGATTTCTATGGAACGCCGTTTGGGTCTTTGTGTGCCAATAAAGATACACGTCAAATAACCTTGTTGACCAACCAGGGTGTGAATATGACTGCACGTCCGTCACATAATAATTTAATGCATTCATACATTTTTCACGTTATTACACATTGATTACACTACCACTCAATGTGTAACTCCGGTAGGGCAACATCTGAAACATAGCACACTTGGTAGTGTGTACCGATGCTCGACCAGTCGGCGAAAGCCAACATCGCCCACGACAGAGAACGGTGGATTGTCAAGGGCGATGTCACCATTGGCTTTAATGGATTTTTGCCTTTGAGTTGTCTCGCTGAAATGTTCTTACTCTTTCAAATGACTGCTCGACTTGTTGACTGCTCGACTTGTTGACTGCTCGACTTGTTGACTGCTCGATCCACACAGCAGACATTGTGGGCTAGGTTAGGAATGCTGTGTTAAAGTGTAGCGCAAAACTTTACGTGGCGTTATTACATCATGTACCTTCGTTATTATAGGTTGCTGGATCGAATCCCCGAGCTGACAAGGTAAAACTGAACAAGGCAGTTAACCCACTGTTCCCAGGCCGTCATTGTAAATAAAGATTTGTTCTTAACTGACTTGCCCAATTAAATAAAGGTTTAAAAAAACATATAGGTATGCACGGTAGCTTTGACATCAGTTTTTAACTAGACATCGGGCCGATACCGATATGTTCACCGATTTTATATCGTTCATCCCTAAAATAGATGATTGTTGAGTTGCAGCTGTCAGTGAGAAGTCAAAATGCAACCGGTGCGCCTCTCGGGAGGCCTCCTCCAGTTTAGATGGACATCATATTCTGTTTGTGTCTCCCCTTCTCAGGCCTATTACATGGACAACGTTGTTTTTATTGATTTTTTGTCCGTGTCAGCAGAGTAGGCTACCCTGCCATTTGTTGTTAAAAAAGATTCTGCTCATGTCTTCGGTCATATACAGTGCATTCGGGAAGTACTCAGAACCCTTGACTTTTTCTACATTTTGTTACGTTACAGCCTTATTCTAAAATGGATTATTTCATTTTTTCCTTTCTCATCAATCTACACCAGGTATTACCCCCAATGGTACGAGCAATGCCGTCGTGGGTACGCCAAATAAAAATGTGATTCATATTAAAATATATATATATATTATTTGTAACATTTTTTTTTCCTTCACATTTTCAAACAGTCCATTTATATTTACCAACGGGGGCTATACTTTTGGGTGAGTTTGTTTTCTCGCCTGAGTAGCCTCGTTTCGATGCCAAAAATAAAATCAAACCAAGTATTGAGCGATATAACAACACATTGTCAAATGCAGGTAGGCTAGTCAAATAATTAACATCCAATCACATTAACCGTTACTCTCTCGTGTAAATTCCACTATGTAGCCAAACGCAGCTGCTGCTCAACGCTGTTCACGTTGGTATCTGTATTGATGGTACAAAAGCCATAATAGGGAGACATAGAGGAGTGGAAACAGTTGCTGTCGACACCACTTGGGTACACTGCAGCATCCAACGAGAGGCTCTTGCTGCCAAGGGAATGCCTGACAGCTTGAAAGACGTTTTGGACACTACAGTGAAAAGGGTTCACATTGTTAAGCAAGTTCCCTGTGTATTTTCTGTACTATGCAATGATATGGGCAGTGACCATGTAACGCTTTTACAACATACAAAAGTGTGCTGGTTATCAAGAGGCAAAGTATTGACATGTTTTTTTGAGTTGAGAGACGAGCTTAAGGTTTTCTTTACTGACCAAAATTTTCACTTGTCTGACCGCTTGCATGATGACGAGTTTCTCACACGACTGGCCTATCTGGATGATGTTTTTTCTCGCCTGAATAATCTGAATCTAGGATTACAGGAACTCTCCGCAACTATATTTGATGAGCGAGACAAAATTGAGGCTGATTAAGAAGTTGGAGCTCTTTTCTGTCTGCATTAACAAGGACAACACACAGGTCTTTCCATCATTGTATGATTTTTTTTGTGCGCAAATGAACTCAAGCTGACGGACGATGTCAAATGTCATATAGCGAAGCACCTGAGTGAGTTGGGTGTGCAATTACGCAGGTACTTTCTGAAATGGATGATACGAACAGCTGGATTCATTATCCCGATATCTGAACAAGAGAGCCTCAAAATTGCAACATGCAGTTCTGTGAAATTGGAATTGAATCAGAAGCCACTGCCAGATTTCTGGATTGGGCTGCGCTCAGAGTATCATGCCTTGGCAAATCACGCTCTTAAAACACTGATGCCCTTTGCAACCACATACCTATGTGAGAGTGGGTCCTCGGGCACAGACTGTGTGTGGAAAATGATTTAAGACTGAGACTCTCTCCAATACAACCCAACATTGCAGTTATGTGCATTCTTTCAAGCACACCCTTCTCATGAACCTGTGGTAAGTTATTCACAATTTTCGATGAATAAATAAGGTTTTATATGTAAGATGGTTAAATAAACAGCAAGATTATTGATTATTATTATTTGTGCCCTGGTCCGATAAGAGCTCTTTGTCACTTCCCACGAACCGGGTTATGACAAAAACTCACACTCATTCTTATGTTTAATTAATGTATTGTATAGTGTGTGTGTGGCAGGTTTACAATGATGGCAAAAAACAACATTTGAGAGTACGCCGACCCTGGTGCTAGAGGGGTACGCAGCTGGAGGTTGAATGTTTGAAGGGGAACGGGACTATAAAAAGTTTGGGAACCACTGATCTACACAGAATAGCCCATAGTAACAGAGCAAAAAACAGGTTTGTAGAAATGTTTACATATTTATTAACATTTTGAAAACATACTTATTTACATAAGTATCCAGACCCTTTGCTATGAGACTCGAAATTGAGCTCAGGTGCATCCTGTTTCCAGTGATCATCCTTGAGGTGTTTCTACAACTTGATTGGAGTACACCTGTGGTATAATCAATTGATTGATTGATTTGGAAAGGCACACACCACTCTATTTAAGATCCCACAGTTGACTGCATGTCAGGGCAAAAACTAAGACATAAGGTCGAAGGAATTGTCCGTAGAGCTCCGAGGCAGGATTGTGTCAAGGCACAGATCTAGGGAAGGGTACCAAAAAATGTCTGCAGCATTGAAGGTCCCTAAGAACACAGTGGCCTCCATCATTCTTAAATGGAAGAAGTTTTGAACCTAGAGCTGGCCACCCAGCCAAACTGAGCAAATAGGGAGAAGGACCTTGGTCAGGGAGGTGACCAAAGAACCCAATGGTCACTCGGACAGAGCTCCAGAGTTCCTCTGTGGCGATGGGAGAACCATCTCTGCAGCACTCCACCAATCAGGCCTTTATGGTAGAGTGACCAGACGGAAGCCGTTCCTCAGTAAAAGGCATATGACAGCCTGCTTGGAGTTTGCCAAAAGGCACCTAAAGACTCTCAGACCATGAGAAACAAGATTATCTTGTCTGATGAAACCAAGATTGTACTCTTTGCCCTGAATGCCAAGTGTCATGTTTGGAAGAAACCTGGCAACATCCCTATGGTGAAGCATGGTGGTGGCAGCCTCATGCTTTGGGGATGTTTTTCAGTGGTAGGGACTGGGAGACTAGTCAGGATCCAGGAAAAGATGAACGCAGCAAAGTACAGAGAGATCATTGATGGCAACCTTCAGAGCGATCAGGATTTCAGACTGAGGGCGAAGGTTCACCTTCCAACAGGACAACGACTCTAAGCACACAGCCAAGACAACTCAGGAGTGTTTTCTTGACAAAGTCTCTGAATGTCCTTGAGTGGCCCAGACAGAGCCCGGACTTGAACCCGATTTGAACATCTCTGGAGAGACCTGAAAATAGCTGTGCAGCAACGCTCCTCATCCAAGCTGACAGAGGATCTGCAGAGAAGAATGGGAGAAACTCCCCAAATACAGATGTGTCAAGCTTGTAGCGTCATACCCAATAAGACTCGAGGCTGTAATCACTACCAAAGGAGCTTCAACAAAGTACTGAATACTTATGTAAATGTGATATTTACGGTTTTATTTTTAATACATTTGCAAAAATGTATAGAAACCCATTTTTGTTTTGTCATTAAGGGGTATTGTGTGAAGATTGATGAGAGGAAAAAATCCTATTTAATCCATTTTAGAAAAAGACTCTAAAGTAACTGTGGAAATATTGAAGGGATCTGAATTCTTTCCGAAGGCACTGTAAAGTGTAGTAGAATGAAATGGGTTTTTCATATCTCATAAAAATACTAATTTAAAATCAGATGTATTGTCACATACACTGGATAGGTGCAGTGAGATGTGTTGTTTTACATGGTCAGCCATAGTAGTACGGCACCTCTGAAACAAATTAGTGGTAAGTGCCTTGCTCCAGGGCAGGCACATTGACTGATTTTTCACCTTGTCGGCTTGGGTATTCGAACCAGCGACCTTTCGGTTACTGGCCCACCGCTAGGCTACCTGCCGTGTCCTCTACACTTCATGCGCTCAGCCATTCTTTGAATTGTCTTTTTTGCAATCAGTGATTGAGTTATATTATTAGCCTAAATTATAACTATCCAATCTACTCATCACATTACGAATAGTAGGCTGTCTTGCGTAAGTCTACAAATGCGATGATGTATGGAGTGCTTTTTTTTGGGGGAGGGGGGTGCTTCCCCAAATTTAAAACTCACACGCCGTTTATGCAGAGGCTAGTGATTCTACTGTTCCTTACTGGTCTTGTTGAGGAAAAGTGAATGTGAACTGTTATTCTAACAGACACACCTCATTGAATCCTCCACTTCTATGTTCTGTTAATATGAATTGCCATAATCAGAATGTTATTTATGTTATTCTGAGCACCGTGGGTGGACGCTCTAATCAGGTTACGCACCCAATGCATGTGGGTCCGGTTTATTTCTCAAATGACCGGTAAATTAAAATTCTGCCGGTCAAATGTCCAGCGCCACATTTTCAAAACGGAAACCCCGGTGTGTCTGTGTGCACGCATGTGTCTATGGGGGGTCTCTGGGGTGTTTTATGGCCCTGTTTTATTGTCCTCTGCCAAATTCTTGGAAGGACTTCAAAACAACAACATCACCCTGACACCCCCCCTATCCTCCTCCCCCTTGTCCCCTGGGGAGGTCAAAGGCAGGTCAGGGGTTCAACTGTAAGTTGAAGCATGTTGTTGTTCCTGGAATAGAGGGAACAGAGGGAGGAAGGATTCACCACTATCTGACCTCTCATTCAACTGGCTCTTTCCTGCTCTAGTTACGCCGCTCCACACATGGATTGAAATTGAAGGGGATGTTGTGTATAGCTGCTCCTTTGGGCCCAAGTGGTGGGTGTTTTGAATACGTTATGTGTCCTGAGGTTTACTGTGTGTGTGTGTGTGTGTGTGTCCTGATGTTGACTGTGTGTGTGTGTCCTGAGGTTTACTGTGTGTGTGTGTGTGTGTGTGTGTCCTGAGGTTTACTGTGTGTGTGTGTGTCCTGAGGTTTACTGTGTGTGTGTGTGTGTGTGTGTGTAGGTTGGGCCCAAGTGGTGGGTGTTTTGAATAAGTTATGTGTGTCCTGAGGTTTACTGTGTGTGTGTGTGTCCTGAGGTTTACTGTGTGTGTGTGTGTGTGTGTGTGTAGGTTGGGCCCAAGTGGTGGGTGTTTTGAATAAGTTATGTGTGTCCTGAGGTTTACTGTGTGTGTGTGTGTGTGTGTGTGTGTGTGTGTGTGTGTGTAGGTTGGGCCCATGTGGTGTGTGCCCTTTACATCCCTGAAGTGGAGTTTGCTAACGTCTCCACCATGGAACCCATCGTACTGCAGTCTGTCCCCCACGATCGCTACAACAAGGTACACACACACACACACACACACTTCACTCTGTCCCTACATTTCTGAGTGTGTGACTGGATGTGTTTTCTCATGTGTGTGTGTAGACGTGTTATATCTGTGAAGACCAGGGCAGAGAGAGTAAAGCTGCCACCGGAGCCTGCATGACCTGCAACAAACATGGCTGCCGACAAGCCTTCCACGTCACATGGTGAGCGAGCCCCTTTCAAATACCTATAGCTTTATTTACACATGTTCACATTGTGAGCCACATTAAAATATCTAAAACTTTATTAACACAGCAAAAAATACATCACTGTCCATCTGTTAACATAGTAAATACATCTCTCTCTGTCTTTAGTGTCTCCATTTTTTGACACATATCTCTGTTCCCTTCTCTCTCTTGACACTACCTCTCTCTCCTCAGTGCCCAGTTTGCTGGGTTGTTGTGTGAGGAGCAGGGGTCGGACGCAGACAACGTCAAATACTGTGGCTACTGCAAGTACCATTACAGCAAACTGGTAAGATCTCTTTCTCTCTCTTTCTCTCTTTCTCTACTATTTTTCCCAACTGTCTTACTGTGCTTGGGAGGAGGAATGCCTCTCACCTCAGAAACCTGGAATCTAGTTTTGTTTGAATAGACCTCTCACATTCTTGCTTCCCTCTGTCTGAGCTTCGTGAAGGCCCACACTTCCCCAATACACACACACACACACACACACACACACACACACACACACACACACCTCATTTCTTGAATGACTTGGCACTCTCTCCTCTGCCAATTACAACTGCTGAAAGTGGAGCCATCCGTTAATCTCCACCCGCTCTAGCTCCTCTCTCACTCTTTAATTTTTCTCTTCCTCCCTCCTTCCCTTCTCGCTCTCTTCCTCCCTCCTTCCCTTCTCGCTCTCTTCCTCCCTCCTTCCCTTCTCGCTCTCTTCCTCCCTCCTTCCCTTCTCGCTCTCTTCCTCCCTCCTTCCCTTCTCGCTCTCTTCCTCCCTCCTTCCCTTCTCGCTCTCCCTCCCTCCTTCCCTTCTCGCTCTCCCTCCACCCAAACATCCATTCCTTCTCTCAAGCTTCTCTCCTTCCCCCTCTCCAGCCTTCTCTCCCCCACCCCCATCCCTCTCCCCCTCCATCAACCCCATCTAATCTCATTGACAAATCAGCAGTGCCTCCCAGGCCCTTTGTCCCCTTCACCCTCTACCCCCCTGCCCCCTGTATGCTAAGCCCAGGCCGGGTGCAGCGGTTTGGGTTACAGCGGCAGGGCGAGGTCTCTAGGGTCTGGAGCTCCACTCTGACACTGGACCTCTGCACCGGACGACAGCCCCAGTCCACAGGGCTTCCTCTCTGGCTGTCTGGGGCTGGGAGAGTGGAAGGGGTGGAGGGTGAGGGGTACTGGGGTTAGGGTTACAAGTGGGTAAAGAGATGCTTACCAATTCACATTTGTACACACCACTCCACACAGACACACAATAAATGCTTTCACTCACACACCCATACACTCGCTCTCTCTTTCCCTCTCTTCTCTCCCTCTCAGAGCTCTTTGGAGCGAGAGCTCCGGCTGTGTCACAGATTTTGTGCTCCACCCCTACCATCCATCAAGGGGAAAAATACACACACACACAAAGTGGGGGGAAGGATTCTGACTGAAGCATTGGGGTTTAAATGGGGGTGGGTAGCATTAGATAAAGCAATGGCTTTACATTATTTAGTGTCCTTTGCGCGCGCATGCACACACACACACACACACACACACACACAGTGATGACATTTTATGATGTTAACACATGCTTATAGTTCTATTGATCCTGTGTAATGGCTTTGTATGGTGGGGTCTGATATAATTAGTCTGGTACAGAATAGAGGAGAAGAGAAACACATGAGAAGGAATCAATGACAGACAAGCCAATGTTGGCAGCAGAATGGATTTCATAAGACGCCATTTACAGGTCTTGTCGCGACATTGTGATGTTTTTACATGAATAACCCTCTGTGGGGTCAATGGGGTCATAGATAATGATGTTCTCTTACAGTAGACAAGAAAGGGCTCAGCGTTTGTTTTCCTTCAATAGTTTGGTGGTAAATCTAGTCAACTTGAAATAGTCTGCGGTTGGTATATTGTGCCTGGGAGATGTAGAGGAGGGGAAGGGTCCTTTCAGTGTGTGTGTACATTTTAGGGCTGGCACAGTTACCTTATTATGGATGAACACCGTCATGAAGATCAAATGAAATAACCGTAACAAAATGTTTTTTTTTTTGGGGGGGGGGGGGGCGACTAACGACTAACAACTGACTGAAGACAGGACGGCTGGGTCTGTTTCTTTAGTAACATGGACTCTTAACAACGTGCTGAAACAAGCAAGGAACAGGGTTGGAACCTCTAACCCTGGCAATTTGACTGGTAAACTCATGGGTACACTCGCAATGGCTACCTGGTATTGTGATGCATTCATTTCCATGGTATTGTAGAATGTTCATTCAATGTATGTTAACTGATATCATATGGCTCATGCAATGTAGTGCTGTCCCAGACCCCCAAAACATCTTGGTCGACCAAGAGTCGTCTGTTCTTTCGACCAATCGGCTGGTCGAAATGTTAAAACGTGAGTTTTTCCATATATAGACACACCCTATGCGTTAATATTTGTTTTACTATATGTAGGCTACTGAGCTTATCTGATGCTTTAAGCACACTGTGATTAAATATTTAAGACACACAAATGACTCAAGAGGGAGCCAGAGAAAAAAACCTCTTCCCAAACCACCGCCTCCTGCTGCTTCTGGCCTTCGCAAATTGTGCCATTATGCTCCCGAGTTGCCAGTAATAGGCTACGCCTGGGGTCAGCAACCTTTTCTATTTGGAGTGCCAATTTATCTTTCCATTTTCACCGATCCGCCGTGCCAGTTATGATTTTCATATGCACATTTTTGTGGAACAGTTTCATTTATTTTATAATAAAGCCTTCGTAGCTCAAAATCATTGTCGTCTGATTAATACAAAATTCTATCTAAATCAAAATGATACAAATGTAAAAGTAACTTCTATTGCCAACTATGTAAAAAATAGCCAACAAATAAAAACATTGCAGGCTGCGGGTAGAAAATATCCTGATAAAAAGAAATCACATTGGCTAGCATGGCCCGTCTGCAAGGAACTTGAAACATTATATAAACTTGGTCCAGTCTGAAGCTGGTGCTAACAAACTTGCGACATTGTATAACATATTCTGGGCCCTCAGTTTCCAGCTCCAGTGAGCTCCGGGCAGACACAGCTTTAGGCTATTTGCGCAAGGGATAAGAAGTAATCCAGTAGGCCTATTTTATGACGTTCCATCGGATCAGAGCATGACATTTTTCTCCCTTTCACGCTGAGTGGTTATCGAAAGGGAGAGAGCTTGAAAGATTTTTCGAATGGGCTACATTGAGGAACAATTGTCTTTCTAAAAGTTTGTAAACACAGACCTTGTTACTTGCTGTTTTGAGATGAAGAAACAATGACTGCCATCACTGAGTTGAATGGGCCCGTTTTCTTCACTTCATTTCTATGGCAGAAAATACAGTCAGAGCAGAGGAGGAGAAAACGCAAGTACATTTGATTTTATGTTCTACTGGTTGTTACGGTGACCGCGGTCAATAACCGTCATTTAAAATGCCACGACTGTCGTAGCCCTAGAGCAGAAATGGCTGATCTTGATGAGGATGGGAGCAACAGAAATATAAATGCATGGTGAGTGGCTCGTGGGTCTCTGTATCCATCCATCATGTAGTCAGTGCTGCCCTATCCTCTTGGGGGGCCCTAAGAATGGTTTTGTTACCTGGTCCTCTACCTTTTTTTAGTTAATTTACTCATAAGTAATATCTATATTTAGCTTTATTTATTTGGTCTTTATTTAGCTTAGGTCTTATGTTCCTCTACCCTTTTTAGTTTATTTATTCATGTATTTTTGTATTTAGATTAGATTTATTTATGTGGTCTATATTTAGCACGGGTCTACGTTAGTAACGTGTAGTTCCTCTATACCTTTAAGTGGGCGAGCATGGTGGGAGGTAATAGGGCTCAGTGCTGGGAAAAACCCTCTGACCAACGAGACCACAAGGTAAGAAACACCCAACATATCTCTACGTGACTGTGACGGACACAGCAACCATACGCCCTCTCTGAACAGATATCTATATATATACACACCCTCTCTGAACAGATATCTATATATATACACACCCTCTCTGAACAGATATATATATATATATATATACACACACACACACACCCACAGACACTGTAGACAGAGGGAACAACACACAGCACATCATTTGAGACAGCTAAGGATAGAGATGCCCGAGCTAAGTTACTTGGCATGAGTGAGGTCAAGTCCTTTGAATTGTTGTCAGGCACCAAGGATCTTGATCTCTAACCAACAACCAACACTTTATAAACCAGTCAGCGTTACCCCACCGACTACGCCACCACTGTGTGAGATAGAGCGCCTTACACATGCATCCCTCCTCCCTTAGAGTTACCATTGATCTAACATGACAGTGTAGGTGTAATCTATGTAGTGGAACCCTAGCTTTCACCTATCCGACCCTATAAGATCCCTCTTTTATTACTAGATGTAAATCAGTGAAGGGTGCACGGTTAAAGGTAGACACAGTAATATTACAGCCTTGTACACAGTGGGGCGGCTTCCTGCTTACACAGATTAGTCCAGGTGTATGAACAGGACCACAGTCATTGGCCATGCATCCTTTTTTTCATTATGACATCAGAGGAAGTCACCCACTCATCAATCTGTTTACCTCACCCGATTGGTCTACTCCTGGTTGCTCCACCCCATTGGATAAAAGTCCTGTGGTCTTCTGATTGGATAACGTGCCAGTAGTCATGCTTTTTGTATTTCAGTCGTAGTTAATTTTTAAAATTACATTATTTTTGTACTGCAAAAGAAAGTAATTGATTTTCTGAACTTGATCTTTTCGAGAGTTTGAGTTTTTAGCTAACATTCTCAATGACACCATGTAGTAAGTGAGGTCATGTAGCATGCTCCTGGGCTGCAGGGTCAGTCAACTAGACTCATGAGTGAGACTATTACCAGGTTTTTTTGGGGTGACACTTTTTTTGTAAAACAGTGATGAAATATGTGTGCGCACATGCATGAAAAAAGCAGAGTTGGCACAGTTGTCTAGTTCCCCCAGTGTTTCCTTCTTTGCCCTGGCTTTTGTTACACAACCTGATTTGCATTAGCAAGAGGACCCATAACCCTCTATCCTTAACCCCCCTCCCTCCACATTCCAGATGTGTGTGCCTACCTATTTCCAAACCCCCCCAGCTAAATAACAATGAGGACTAACAGCTTCTCCTTCCACCAGGCGCTCATATAGCCTGCAGGAAACACACACACACACCGATCGCTCATATAGCCTGCAGGAAACACACACACACACACACCGATCGCTCATATAGCCTGCAGGAAACACACACACACACACACACACACCGGTCGCTCATATAGCCTGCAGGAAACACACACACACACCAGCTGGTCAGAGAGCCTGCAGGAAACACACACACACACACACACACCGGTCGCTCATATAGCCTGCAGGAAACACACACACACACACACACACCGATCGCTCATATAGCCTGCAGGAAACACACACACACACACACACACACACCGGTCACTCATATAGCCTGCAGGAAACACACACACACACCAGCTGGTCAGAGAGCCTGCAGGAAACACACACACACACACACCGGTCTCTCATATAGCCTGCAGGAAACACACACACACACCGGTCTCTCATATAGCCTGCAGGAAACACACACACACACCGGTCGCTCATATAGCCTGCAGGAAACACACACACCAGCTGGTCAGAGAGCCTGCAGGAAACACACACACACACCGGTCGCTCATATAGCCTGCAGGAAACACACACACCAGCTGGTCAGAGAGCCTGCAGGAAACACACACACCAGCTGGACAGAGAGCCTGCAGGAAACACACACACCAGCAGGTCAGAGAGCCTGCAGGAAACACACACACACACACCAGCTGGTCAGAGAGCCTGCAGGAAACACACACACACACCAGCTGGTCAGAGAGCCTGCAGGAAACACACACACACACACCAGCTGGTCAGAGAGCCTGCAGGAAACACACACCAGCTGGTCAGAGAGCCTGCAGGAAACACACACACACACACCAGCTGGTCAGAGAGCCTGCAGGAAACACACACACACACCAGCTGGTCAGAGAGCCTGCAGGAAACACACACACACACACCAGCTGGTCAGAGAGCCTGCAGGAAACACACACACACACACCAGCTGGTCAGAGAGCCTGCAGGAAACACACACACACACACCAGCTGGTCAGAGAGCCTGCAGGAAACACACACACCAGCTGGTCATATAGCCTGCAGGAAACACACACACACCAGCTGGTCAGAGAGCCTGCAGGAAACACACACACACACACCGGTCGCTCATATAGCCTGCAGGAAACACACACACCAGCTGGTCAGAGAGCTTGCAGGAAACACACACACACACCAGCTGGTCAGAGAGCCTGCAGGAAACACACACACACACCAGCAGGTCAGAGAGCCTGCAGGAAACACACACACACACCAGCTGGTCAGAGAGCCTGCAGGAAACACACACACACACCAGCTGGTCAGAGAGCCTGCAGGAAACACACACACACACACCAGCTGGTCAGAGAGCCTGCAGGAAACACACACACACACACCAGCTGGTCAGAGAGCCTGCAGGAAACACACACACCAGCTGGTCAGAGAGCCTGCAGGAAACACACACACACACCAGCTGGTCAGAGAGCCTGCAGGAAACACACACACCGGTCGCTCATATAGCCTGCAGGAAACACACACACACACCAGCTGGTCAGAGAGCCTGCAGGAAACACACACACCAGCTGGTCAGAGAGCCTGCAGGAAACACACACACACACACCAGCTGGTCAGAGAGCACCATGGGACCGTGCAGCCGTCATACCGTTCAGGAAGGAGACGCGTTCTGTCTCCAAGAGATGAACGTACTTTGGTGCGAAAAGTGCAAATCAATCCCAGAACAACAGCAAAGGACCTTGTGAAGATACTGGAGGAAACAGGTACAAAAGTATCTATATCCACAGTAAAACAAGTCCTATATCGACATAACCTGAGAGGCCGCTCAGCAAGGAAGAAGCCACTGCTCAAAAACCGCCATAAAAAAAGCCTGACTACGGTTTGCAACTGCACATGGGAACAAAGATCGTACTTTTTGGAGAAATGTCCTCTGGTCTGATGAAGCAAAAATAGAACTGTTTGGTCATAATGACCATCGTTATGTTTGGAGGAAAAAGGGGGAGGCTTGCAAGCTGAAGAACACCATCCCAACCGTGAAACACGGAGTGGCAGCATCATGTTGTGGGGGTGCTTTGCTGCAGGAGGGACTGGTGCACTTCACAAAATAGAATGCAGCATAAGGAAGAAAAATTATGTGGATATATTGAAGCAACATCTCAAGACATCAGTCAGGAAGTTAAAGCTTGGTCGCAAATGGGTCTTCCAAAGGGACAATGACCCCAAGCTACTTCCAAAGTTGTGGCAAAATGGCTTAAGGACAACAAAGTCAAGGTATGGGAGTGGCCATCACAAAGCCCTGACCTCAACCCTATAGACAATTTGTGGGCAGAACTGAAAAAGCGTGTGCGAGCAAGGAGGCCTACAAACCTGACTCAGTTACACCAGCTCTGTCATGAGGAATGGGCCAAAATTCACCCAACTTATTGTGGGAAGCTTGTGGAAGGCTACCTGAAACATTTGACCCAAGTTAAACTATTAGGGATTTTTTTTACTGTGATTAAATGTCAGGAATTGTGAATAACGGAGTTTAAATATTTGGCTAAGGTGTAAACTTCCGACATTGACTGTACATTAACACACAAACAGCAAATCCTCAATATCTTTTTTCTCATAGGACTAAAAGTACCGGAGAGCTCTTTTACTTGCACATCGTAAGGGTCCACCCCTCTGCAGCGCCCCGTTGAGGGGCGGCAGATAGCATAGCAGGTAGGAGCTTTGGGCCAGTAACCGAAAGGTTGCTGGATCAAATCCCCGAGGGACAAGGTAAAAATGTGCCGTTCTGCCCCTCAGCAAGGCAGTTATCACCACCCGGGGAACAGTGGGTTGACGTGGATGTCGACCTAAGGCAGCCCCCCGCACCGGTCTGATTCAGAAGAGTTGGGTTAAACACAGAAGACACATTTCAGTTGAATGCATTCAGTTGTACAGCTGACTAGGATTCCCCTTTCCCAACACACCCCACTCAGCTTTAGGATCTTAGTGAAACATTCATTATTGGTTTCAGGTGTGTTAGGTCAAGGCCAGAGTGACAACAGTACAGCAGACCACCAGGGCCAGGACTGAGCAGCCCAGCAGCTTGGGATTGACGTGGGCATGTTTTCAATACAGACTCCTTTAGTCATACAACATTTTCCCACTCTTAAATGGTAGGCTATAAAAATATCTCAAAAGAAAGTACCAGTCTCTCCAATTCTGCTCTCTTCAAACGACATCTAGCATATTGGCTGATATAGACCAGTATTACAATGTAAGGGACATGTGAGAATCTCAGGTAATTTAAAACATATTTCGGAAATTATGTTTGCGCATTTGATATTGCCTGTAGGGCACAACATTGCTGGAACCATGGCTGGCAAGTGAGCTGCGACACATACGCCTAAAATAACATTGCGGGACTGAGGTTGGATTTGGGAGCGTTCATGCGGACAGAAAGCCAGCAGTTGCGGGCGGGAGCGGGATGAAGAGGTCGGTCCGCGCAGACCTCTACTGTGCACCATGACAGCAAAGTCTGTAACGTTATTTATTACTGTCAGTGTGAAAAGTAGGGAATTAGCTAGGGAAACTGACTGAACAATAACGTTAAATTGCCATACTGACTAATAAAACTAACATTGCAAGGTCAGAAAATCAATCTTAAATCGGTTGGCTGATGGTTTTGTCGTTTTGATTCAGGACTAGTGAGATTGATGCAACAAGAATAGATTACGTTAACCAATTTTTTGCCAACTCTCTCGAACAGTAAATCAACTGGCGAAAGCTAGCCAATATCATTTACTTCTGAAACGAGACAAAACAAAGACTACAAAACATTTCCTTACAAACAACAGCTGTTAGCGATATGAAGTGGCTATTATTACTATCTATCTGACAGATAACTAGAGGCTAGCGCTGACCTGGCCTGGTAGCTGCTAGTATAGTTTATTCATTCACCTCTGTGGAGAGGGGATGAAACATTAGCTAACCTTACATATCATTGACAATACTAACTCAGCACTGCTAATAACCACTAGTTTTTTTAATGTTAAGTTAAACAGCAGTTAACATGCCAGCTACATCAATCAACTAAATATTAGCCAGCCTTCCAGAAGCCTTGCCTTTACACCTCCTCTCAGCCTGCTCTGTGGTGTCCGTGTGGTCCCAGCTGAACACTCCAAACAGCCTACACGACGGCACCGAGGCGTCCATATGGTCCTAAAGCACTCTGTTGCCGGGGTTTTGTATCACATTGCCATGATAAAACTGTGTGTGTGTGGGAGGGGGCGGGGGAGGGGGGGGGGGGGGGGGTGCAATTTCATGATGGTGGGGGGCAAGACCCCTGTCCCCGGTGAAAGTTGCACCTCTGCGTGTGTGTGTGCATGTACCTACATGTACGTGTGCAACTAAGGGTGTAAATTGAGTTTTGAGGGGATTAGGCCATGGATTGGGTAGAATCTCTCACTGGGAAGACAGAAAACCATGTGTCTGCTAAATGGCAGAGAGAAACTCTCTTCTGTCTTAAACACTTTGTGGTTATTTTATTTTCATTGTGGTAGAGCCATCCTTTCAGCTCAGCCCGGGGCTGGGAATTAAAGATACATTTTCTCTTTCTCTCTTCCATAAGAGATGCCCAACCCAAACACTCATCTGTCTCATCCTCTACTTTCCTGCCCTTCCGTAACGCTTATCCCTCCCTTCTCTCTCTCCTCAGAAACACAAAGAGAGGGAGAGACACAAACTCAAACACAAGAAGATTCTAGAGCTTTCCCCCACCCTCGCTCCAACTCTCATGGTCACCTCAGACAAGGTGAGCCCACTCCTCCTTTCCGCCCTGCTTCTCTCTCTCTATTTCTCTCTGTCTCTCCATCTCACTCTGTGGGTTTAATGTGAGGTGAACATTGACTAGCTCTGTTAGGCATTAGGGCTGGACTGACCTTTCTCATGCTCCACTCCTCCTCTCTCTCCTTTCCTTTCTTCTCCACTCCTCCTCTCCTTTCCTTTCTTCTCCACTCCTCCTCTCCTTTCCTTTCTTCTCCACTCCTCCTTTCCTTTCTTCTCCACTCCTCTCTCCTTTCCTTTCTTCTCCGCTCCTCCTCTCTCTCCTTTCCTTTCTTCTCCGCTCCTCCTCTCTCTCCTTTCCTTTCTTCTCCGCTCCTCCTCTCTCTCCTTTCCTTTCTTCTCCACTCCTCCTCTCCTTTCCTTTCTTCTCCACTCCTCTCTCTCCTTTCCTTTCTTCTCCACTCCACTCCTCTCCTTTCCTTTCTTCTCCACTCCACTCCTCCTTTCCTTTCTTCTCCACTCCACTCCTCCTTTCCTTTCTTCTCCATCCTCTCGCTCCTTTCCTTTCTTCTCCACTCCTCCTCTCCTTTCCTTTCTTCTCCACTCCTCCTCTCCTTTCCTTTCTTCTCCACTCCTCCTCTCCTTTCCTTTCTTCTCCACTCCTCCTCTCCTTTCCTTTCTTCTCCACTCCTCCTCTCCTTTCCTTTCTTCTCCACTCCTCCTCTCCTTTCCTTTCTTCTCCACTCCTCCTCTCCTTTCCTTTCTTCTCCACTCCTCCTTTCCTTTCTTCTCCACTCCTCCTTTCCTTTCTTCTCCACTCCTCCTTTCCTTTCTTCTCCACTCCTCCTTTCCTTTCTTCTCCACTCCTCCTTTCCTTTCTTCTCCACTCCTCCTCTCTCTCCTTTCCTTTCTTCTCCACTCCACTCCTCCTCTCCACTCCTCTCTTCTCCTTCCCTCATCTCCTTCCCTCCCTCTCCTCCCTCTCCTCTCCAATCATCCTCTTCTCTCCCCTCCTCTCCTCAACCATCTCCCAGAGCTACAGCAGCGGTGGTGGAGTAGGAGTCTCCTCTTTGCCCACCTCATCTCAGAAGCGATTGGATGACAGTGCCGCGCGTTTCACCACCGCCAACTTCCAGGAAGTGCCTGTGCACTCCGGGAGTGCTAAGGACGCCCCCCCCATGGGGTCAGAGAGCAAACAGGGCTCGGAGGTCAAACAGGGCAAAAAGAGCATTTGCCATGGGATTGGTGTTCAGCGGGGACGCAAGTCCCTCACACCTGGGAAGCCCCTCGCCTCTGCTGTGGTCACTATGGCAACCTCCTCCACTGCCGCCTCCTCCACTGGAACCTTTCATCAAGGTGAGTTTGATACACTGTTTACGTCTATACGTGTGTTTGTGAATGCCTGTGTGTGTGTATGACAGTGGTTGGATGTTGTCCAGAGTGCCAGCGGTAATGTATGACTGTCATCTCCCTGGCTAGATCCTAGCTCCTGTCATCTCTGCCACACACAAACAACACACACAGAGACACTAGAGAGGGACACTCAGACTCCATCAGCCTCCCTTGATCTCTGACCCCTTATGGCAGCATGTGTGTGTGTTTCAGCCTTGAGGGGGCAACTCTGGAGGTCTGACGTGTTGTAAGTTGCATCTAGTGGGATAAGGGTCTTCCAGTCCAACTAGAGACTGAAGAACAAGGAGATGACTATTAGAGATTCTCCCAGTCCAACTAGAGACTGAGGAACAAGGAGATGACTATTAGAGATTCTCCCAGTCCAACTAGAGACTGAGGAACAAGGAGATGACTATTAGAGATTCTCCCAGTCCAACTAGAGACTGAGGAACAAGGACATGACTATTAGAAATTCTCCCAGTCCAACTAGAGACTGAGGAACAAGGAGATGGCTATGAGAGATTCTCCCAGTCCAACTAGAGACTGAGGAACAAGGATATGACTATTAGAGATTCTCCCAGTCCAACTAGAGACTGAGTAACAAGGAGATGGCTATTAGAGATTCTCCCAGTCCAACTAGAGACTGAGGAACAAGGATATGACTATTAGAGATTCTCCCAGTCCAACTAGAGACTGAGTAACAAGGAGATGACTATTAGAGATTCTCCCAGTCCAACTAGAGACTGAGGAACAAGGAGATGACTATTAGAGATTATCCCAGTCCAACTAGAGACTGAGGAACAAGGAGATGACTATTAGAGATTCTCCCAGTCCAACTAGAGACTGAGGAACAAGGAGATGACTATTAGAGATTCTTCCAGTCCAACTAGAGACTGAGGAACAAGGAGATGACTATTAGAGATTCTCCCAGTCCAACTAGAGACTGAGGAACAAGGAGATGGCTATGAGAGATTCTCCCAGTCCAACTAGAGACTGAGGAACAAGGAGATGGCTATGAGAGATTCTCCCAGTCCAACTAGAGACTGAGGAACAAGGAGATGACTATTAGCGATTCTCCCAGTCCACCTAGAGACTGAGGAACAAGGAGATGACTATTAGAGATTCTCCCAGTCCAACTAGAGACTGAGGAACAAGGAGATGACTATTAGAGATTCTCCCAGTCCAACTAGAGACTGAGGAACAAGGAGATGACTATTAGAGATTCTCCCAGTCCAACTAGAGACTGAGGAACAAGGAGATGACTATTAGAGATTCTCCCAGTCCAACTAGAGACTGAGGAACAAGGAGATGACTATTAGAGATTCTTCCAGTCCAACTAGAGACTGAGGAACAAGGAGATGACTATTAGAGATTCTCCCAGTCCAACTAGAGACTGAGGAACAAGGAGATGGCTATGAGAGATTCTCCCAGTCCAACTAGAGACTGAGGAACAAGGAGATGACTATTAGAGATTCTCCCAGTCCAACTAGAGACTGAGGAACAAGGAGATGACTATTAGAGATTCTCCCAGTCCAACTAGAGACTGAGGAACAAGGAGATGACTATTAGAGATTCTCCCAGTCCATCTAGAGACTGAGGAACAAGGAGATGTATATTTGAGGGAAAAGAGACAGAGAGCAAAAAGAACCATTGTTATCTGTTACTGGTGCTTCCATGTGTCTGGCAGTGCCAAAGGGTGTGTGTGTGTTTTAAGTCTGCAAACAGCTTCTCCTCTCTCTCTCCCAGCCCTCCTGCTGTCAAATAAGACATCCTCCACCGTGACTCCTCCTACCTCTGACTTCCTGGGCTTCTCTGATCCGTTGCTGCGCTCTGGAGGCGGGGACTCCTTCTCCCCGCCCTCGTTCAGCCGCTGCCTAGTGAAGCCCAGTGAGCTCACGTCCTCGGAGGGCATGGCGTCGCTCAGCACCTTCGGTTCGATGATGTCGCTTCCTGCCAGCGGTGGCGTAGCCGGCGGTAAACTGTACGAGAACTCTCATAGTGAGCCAACGGGGAACGTTGCTGCTTCGGCCGGCTACAAACGCTCCTCATCATCCTCCTCTTCCTCTGCTGCCTCCTTCTCCTCTGGGCCAGGGATGGGGGGAGAAGTAGGAGAAGAAGGAGTGAAGGGAAAGAAGAAGAGAGGAAACTGGAGGAACCGATATGAACCCTGCTTCAATGCTCCTGACGGCATCAATGCTCCTGACGGCATGGTTACAGACAGACCTGAGCACCACACAGCACCGCTACCTCTCCCTTCATCGTCCTCTTCTCTCTCCTCCACCTCATCCTCCTCTCCTTCCCCCTCCTCTACCAGCGCTCTGCCAGGCCGGCCCGGTGGAGGTGAGAGAGGAGGTCTGCTCTGTGTTGGTGTCAGCAGTGGGATCCAGAAGTCTCCTTCCTTACTGAGGAACGGCAGTGTGCAGATTGATGGAGTCACCTCTACTCCCTCTGGGACCGGTAGGATCCACACACACAAACCACCACTTTCCTCACTCTGTCTTTCATTGCTCATTCTATCAAAGCATGTTTTGTATCAGCAGTCGTGTAATGCCGTGGTGGAGACGATGACTGACCATAAAGCATTACAGGACTAAATGGGAGAGAGCTGCCTAAGGGATGAACAGGCCATTAGAGGTTGTTGTAGTAGACTCTCCCTGTTTGAGAGGAGGGGAAGTTTAGAGTGCTGTGAACCCTGCTGGACAACACTCTGTGTGTGTGTGTGTGTGTGTGTGTGTGTATGTGTGTATGTGTGTATGTGTATGTGTGTGTGTGTGTGTGTGTGTGTGTGTGTGTGTGTGTGTGTGTGTGTGTGTGTGTGTGTGTGTGTGTGTGTGTGTGTGTGTGTGTGTGTGTGTGAAGTGCTCTCTGTCTCGTTTCATCTTGTGTTCTGTTTCTTGGCAACCGCGTCAATGCTTTGGAGTTCCCTTCTGCTGCAGGAAATGTCTAGTTGCATCCTTTTCTCTCTCTGTGTTTCTCTTTCTGTATTTCTCTCTCTTTCTCCCTCTTTATTCCTCACTATATTTGTTCCCCCCATTTCTCTCTCTCTCTCGTTCTCTCCTTCTTTAATCTCTCTACACTCCTCCCTCTTATCCATGCCTCTCTCATTCCTTCCTTTACCCTCCTCTCTCTTTCTCTCTTGCCTCTCCCCTGTTCTGTAAGCTCTCTCAATGTTTGACTTATTGACTTCCACATTTTGTTGTTACAGCCTGATTTCAAAATGGATTCAATTGTGTTGATTTCTCACCCACTTACACAGAATACCCCATAATGACAAAGTGAAAACATGTTTTTAGAATTATTGTTATTAATTTGTTTATTTACATGAAAACAAAGAAAATATTCAATTTGCATAAGTATTCACACCCCTGAGTCAATACATGTTAGAATCATCTTTAGCAGCTATTACAGCTGTGAGTCTTTCTGGGTAAGTCTCTAAGAGCTTTCCACACTTGGATTGTGCAACATTTTGCCCATTATTATTTTCAAAATGTTAAAGCTCTGCCAAATTGGTTGTTGACCATTGCTAGACAACCATTGTCTGGTCTTACCATAGATTTCCAAGCAGATTTAAGTCAAAACTGTAACTCGGCCACTCAGGAACATTCCCTGTCTTCTTGGTAATCAACTCCAGTGTAGATTTGGCCTTGTGTTTTAGGTTATTGTCCTGCTGAAAGGTGAATTCATCTCCCAGTGTCTGGTGGTAAGCAGACTGAACCTCTAGGATTTTGCCTGTGATTTGCTCCATTCCTTGTTCTTTTTTTTTTATCCTGAAAAACTTCCCATTCCTTAACGATTACAAGCATACCCATAACAAGATGCAGCCACCACTATGCTTGAAAATATGGAGAGTGGTACTCAGTAATGTGTTGTATTGGATTTGACCCAAACATAACACTTTGTATTCAGGACAAAAAGTTAATTGCTTTGCCAAATGTTTTGCTGTATTACTTTAGTGCCTTTTTGCAAAAAAGGATGCACGTTTTGGAATATTTGGATTCTTCCTTCTTTTCACTCTGTCAATTAGGTTAGTACTGTGGAGTAACTACAATGTTGTTGATCCCCATCCTCAGTTTTCTCCTACCACAGCCATTAAACTCTGTAACTATTTACAGTCACCATTGGCCTCATGGTGAAATCCCTGAGTGGTTTCCTTCCTCTTCGGCAACTGAGTTAGGAAGGAGGCCTGTATCTTTATAGTGACTGGGTGTATTGATACACCATCCGAAGTGTAATTAATAACTTCACTATGCACAAAGGGATATTCATGGTCAGCTTTTTTTATTTTGACCCATCTACCAATAGGTGCCCTTTGCGAGGCATTGGAAAACCTCCCTTTGACATTATGGAGTATTGTGTGGCCAGTGAACAAAAAAAATCTCAATTTAATCAATTTTAAATTCAGGCTGTAACACAACAAAATATGGAAAAGTCAAGGGGTGTGAGTGTGTGTGTGTGTGTGTGTGTGTGTGTGTGTGTGTGTGTGTGTGTGTGTGTGTGTGTGTGTGTGTGTGTGTGTGTGTGTGTGTGTGTGTGTGTGTGTGTGTGTGTGTGTGTGTGTGTGTGTGTGTGTGTGTGTGTGTGTGTGTGTGTACTGTTAATATTTAGCTGGGGGTTAATGTGGGGCGGTAATGGAGAGTCTTGTCGTTAATCTCATCCCTCCATCCTGTCTCCTGCCGTTCCCGCTGACAGATAGATAGTTAATCTGACAGATTGTTGTGTGTGTGTGTGATGGTTGGGGGCTAAATGGGGGTTATATCTTGTTTGGGTTAATGTTTGATAATACGGGGTGTGTCTGGGTGGGGGGTTAATCAGTGCTGGTTAATGTCATCGGGAGGGCAGCTTGGGTTAAAGTAGGCTTCACGTTTTACAGGCAGGGCTCCAGCCGTCTGATATGTTGGCTGCTGTTCAGTGTAGTATCTCTCCTGGTTTACCCTCTCTAAACCTAGTACATCTCTCCTGGTTTACCCTCTCTAAACCTACTACATCTCTCCTGGTTTACCCTCTCTAAACCTAGTACATCTCTCCTGGTTTACCCTCTCTAAACCTAGTACATCTCTCCTGGTGAGGGTGAGCCCCCCGCAGGCTTAGACGTGGTGGGTCCCTGGCCTGAGGTGGATGGATGGGGGGGTGATGTTGTTAAGTCCTTATTGATCACTTTTGATTGATTCCCAATTGGACAGTCCTACACCGATGTAGCTGAGCTAATGTGACTGTCCCCCCCCCCCCCACACACACACACACACACACATCCCCAGCCATCCTTTCTTATGTGTTGTTGATGATTCACTAGAGGCCATAAAAGCATATTAGCTACATGTGTTCCTGTGTAGACATGAGAAATGTAGCTCCACCGTTCAGCCAGTAGTACTGGAGCCTAGCTTTGGGATGGATATGTGTAGGTGGACCAATACGTAGGGGACAGGTAGCAATATGCCAATACATTTTGTATTTTCAATGACAAGACTTATAATAATGTTATATCTGTAGAGAGTTAACTTCAGATTGCTCGTTTCATAACCTTTTCGATGTGTAGTCCTCTATATAGGACTGGTTCCCGCTAATATGTCTGTGTACAGCGCGCTCTGTGAACGGTGCAACGTCAAACACCTTAAACTCCCTAAAAGCGGTGGTTGTGCCGATTTTCATATGCGCTATTGCAAGCACTGCTGTGTTTCATAGACACAGGAAATCAGTGTTTTGCATAGGGAGCAACACGTTACATTTTCTGGCCTATCCAGACAAAGAGAGGATTTCCTGTGCCTGTGAAACTCACAAGTGCGCTTGCAATAGCGCATATGAATCGGGAGAATCTAGCGGAAGCAACAATAGTAGTCGTTTCTTTTCGCTGTGATCTCAAATGGGATGTATAGCTCTAAACATGTTTTTTTTATATATAATTTAAATAAAGGCCACTTTATCTTGGTCACAGACGGACGAAATCACTTCGTGCACACATTTGTCTGCACACATTTGAATGGTGTCTGTCAGAAAAGTCGATGTTGTCCGTTATGAAATGGTGCTAATATATTTTTGTCACTAAGTATGATCATACAGTATTTATTTGACACTTATATTTAGAAAGCATTTCAGTAATTTCAAGCCCTATTGCCCCACTTTTGTTGAACAGGAAAACAATTATATGCATTTTCATATGTGTGTAATATTTGTACTATGTACTTTAGCTTGTATTCTCAAAAGTGACTACATTTTATAGCAATTTTTTTTAAAACCAGAAATGTGAGTTCCAGACCTTTCTAAAACTATGCAGCATTACCAGTTATTGTTTATGGCCACCTCGTGAAAAATAATTACTTTTGGGTATATCTATTTTCACAGAAATCTACATTTTGCCTTATAATTCAAATCAAATCAAATGTTATTGGTCACATTCACATGGTTAGCAGATGTTATTGGTCACATTCACCTGGTTAGCAGATGTTATTGGTCACATACACATGGTTAGTAGATGTTATTGGTCACATACACATGGTTAGTAGATGTTATTGGTCACATTCACATGGTTAGTAGATGTTATTGGTCACATTCACATGGTTAGTAGATGTTATTGGTCACATTCACCTGGTTAGCAGATGTTATTGGTCACATTCACCTGGTTAGCAGATGTTATTGGTCACATACACATGGTTAGCAGATGTTATTGGTCACATGGTTAGTAGATGTTATTGGTCACATACACCTGGTTAGCAGATGTTATTTGTCACATACACATGGTTAGCAGATGTTATTGGTCACATACACATGGTTAGCAGATGTTATTGGTCACATACACCTGGTTAGCAGATGTCATTGGTCACATTCACATGGTTAGCAGATGTTATTGGTCACATGGTTAGTAGATGTTATTGGTCACATACACCTGGTTAGCAGATGTTATTGGTCACATACACATGGTTAGCAGATGTTATTGGTCACATGGTTAGAAGATGTTATTGGTCACATTCACCTGGTTAGTAGATGTTATTGGTCACATTCACCTGGTTAGTAGATGTTATTGGTCACATACACATGGTTAGCAGATGTTATTGGTCACATGGTTAGTAGATGTTATTGGTCACATACACCTGGTTAGCAGATGTTATTGGTCACATACACATGGTTAGCAGATGTTATTGGTCACATTCACATGGTTAGCAGATGTTATTGGTCACATGGTTAGTAGATGTTATTGGTCACATACACCTGGTTAGCAGATGTTATTGGTCACATACACATGGTTAGCAGATGTTATTGGTCACATGGTTAGTAGATGTTATTGGTCACATACACCTGGTTAGCAGATGTTATTTGTCACATACACATGGTTAGCAGATGTTATTGGTCACATACACATGGTTAGCAGATGTTATTGGTCACATTCACCTGGTTAGCAGATGTTATTGGTCACATACACCTGGTTAGCAGATGTTATTGGTCACATACACCTGGTTAGCAGATGTTATTGGTCACATTCACATGGTTAGCAGATGTTATTGGTCACATACACATGGTTAGCAGATGTTATTGGTCACATGGTTAGCAGATGTTATTGGTCACATGGTTAGCAGATGTTATTGGTCACATTCACATGGTTAGCAGATGTTATTGGTCACATGGTTAGTAGATGTTATTGGTCACATACACCTGGTTAGCAGATGTTATTGGTCACATACACATGGTTAGCAGATGTTATTGGTCACATGGTTAGTAGATGTTATTGGTCACATACACCTGGTTAGCAGATGTTATTTGTCACATACACATGGTTAGCAGATGTTATTGGTCACATACACATGGTTAGCAGATGTTATTGGTCACATTCACCTGGTTAGCAGATGTTATTGGTCACATACACCTGGTTAGCAGATGTTATTGGTCACATACACCTGGTTAGCAGATGTTATTGGTCACATTCACATGGTTAGCAGATGTTATTGGTCACATACACATGGTTAGCAGATGTTATTGGTCACATACACATGGTTAGCAGATGTTATTTGTCACATACACATGGTTAGCAGATGTTATTGGTCACATACACATGGTTAGCAGATGTTATTGGTCACATTCACATGGTTAGCAGATGTTATTGGTCACATACACATGGTTAGCAGATGTTATTGGTCACATACACATGGTTAGCAGATGTTATTGGTCACATACACATGGTTAGCATATGTTATTGGTCACATACACATGGTTAGCAGATGTTATTTGTCACATACACATGGTTAGCAGATGTTATTTGTCACATACACATGGTTAGCAGATGTTATTGGTCACATACACATGGTTAGCAGATGTTATTTGTCACATACACATGGTTAGCAGATGTTATTTGTCACATACACATGGTTAGCAGATGTTATTTGTCACATACACATGGTTAGCAGATGTTATTGGTCACATTCACATGGTTAGCAGATGTTATTGGTCACATACACATGGTTAGCAGATGTTATTGGTCACATACACATGGTTAGCAGATGTTATTGGTCACATACACATGGTTAGCAGATGTTATTGGTCACATACACATGGTTAGCAGCTGTTATTGGTCACATACACATGGTTAGCAGATGTTATTGGTCACATTCACATGGTTAGCATATGTTATTGGTCACATACACATGGTTAGCAGATGTTATTGGTCACATACACATGGTTAGCAGATGTTATTGGTCACATACACATGGTTAGCAGCTGTTATTGGTCACATACACATGGTTAGCAGATGTTATTGGTCACATTCACATGGTTAGCATATGTTATTGGTCACATACACATGGTTAGCAGATGTTATTGGTCACATACACATGGTTAGCAGATGTTATTGGTCACATACACATGGTTAGCAGATGTTATTGGTCACATTCACATGGTTAGCATATGTTATATGGTTAGTTATTGGTCACATACACATGGTTAGCAGATGTTATTGGTCACATACACATGGTTAGCAGATGTTATTGGTCACATGGTCACATACATACACATGGTTAGCAGATGTTATTGGTCACATGGTTAGCAGATGTTATTGGTCACATGTTATTGGTCACATACACATGGTTAGCAGATGTTATTGGTCACACATGGTTAGCAGGTTAGCAGATGTTATTGGTCACATACACATGGTTAGCAGATGTTATTGGTCACATACACATGGTTAGCAGATGTTATTGTCACATATGTTATTGGTCACATACACATGGTTAGCAGATGTTATTGGTCACATACACATGGTTAGCAGATGTTATTGGTCACATACACATGGTTAGCACATTGGTCACATGGTTAGCAGATGTTATTGGTCACATACACATGGTTAGCAGATGTTATTGGTCACATACACATGGTTAGCAGATGTTATTGGTCACATACACATGGTTAGCAGATGTTATTGGTCACATACACATGGTTAGCAGATGTTATTGGTCACATACACATGGTTAGCAGATGTTATTGGTCACATTCACATGGTTAGCAGATGTTATTGGTCACATTCACATGGTTAGCAGATGTTAATGGTCACATACACATGGTTAGCAGATGTTATTGGTCACATACACATGGTTAGCAGATGTTATTGGTCACATTCACATGGTTAGCAGATGTTATTGGTCACATACACATGGTTAGCAGATGTTATTGGTCACATACACATGGTTAGCAGATGTTATTGGTCACATTCACATGGTTAGCAGATGTTATTGGTCACATTCACATGGTTAGCAGATGTTATTGGTCACATTCGCATGGTTAGCAGATGTTATTGGTCACATGGTTAGCAGATGTTATTGGTCACATGGTTAGCAGATGTTATTGGTCACATTCACATGGTTAGCAGATGTTAATGGTCACATACACATGGTTAGCAGATGTTAATGCGAGTGTAGCGAAATGCTTGTGCTTCTAGTTCCCTACAGTGCAGTAATATCTAACAAGTGATCTAACAATTCCCCAACAACTACTTAATACCCACACATTCAAGGTAGCATCAAATAATGTAGCTTAATGTAGTCAGTTGTCTTATTTTAACATTAATGTCTGGTAAAGAATTCTGTTTTTGAATGGTATTAGACCATCATCTGAAATGACCTTATCGGTATATAAATAGTGGATTGTCTTCAACAATCTTGTAAGTTAGGAGCTGTGTTGTATTGTGTAGATGATGGTATGATTTGAGGAGTAGTCTAAGAGTTTATGCAGTATGTGATCCCCACCCCCCCTCTCAGGCACAAAGCACTCTTGTTCCTCTTGTGAATGTGTGCTGCCAACAGCCATTCAGCCTTTTGTGGGGTGATGGGGGCCTCTCTCTCTCTCTCTCTCTTCTTCTCCCCACAACCACCACCACCATCCCAGGGGTCACTAAGGGGCAGGGGCAGAGTTTATCCCGTGTGTGTGTGTGTGTGTGTGTGTGTGTGTGTGTGTGTGTGTGTGTGTGTGTGTGTGTGTGTGTGTGTGTGTGTGTGTGTGTAAAATCAATGAAATAGCAGCAACAACAAACAGAGAAATAGAAGGACATGTGATGGAGTCACATGGATATGTATGGGGCCTCTCCAGTTTTCAACCCTGTATGAAAAGATGTGTGTTGTGATGGAAGAATGTGTGAGTCATCAGATTTCTTCCTGTTATTCTGGGTCAGCTGCAGGACTGACATACTGAGTGTGTGTTTAATATGTATGTGTGTTTGTGTGTGTTTAATATCTGTGTGTGTGTGTTTAATACCTGGGTGTGTGTGTTTAATACCTGTGTGTGTGTGTTTAATACCTGTGTGTGTGTGTTTAATACCTGTGTGTGTGTGTGTGTGTGTGTGTGTGTGTGTGTGTGTGTGTGTGTGTTTAATACGTGTGTGTGTGTGTGTGTTTAATACCTGTGTGTGTGTGTGTGTTTAATACCTGTGTGTGTGTGTGTGTGTGTGTGTGTGTTTAATACCTGTGTGTGTGTGTGTGTGTGTGTGTGTTTAATACCTGTGTGTGTGTGTGTGTGTGTTTAATACATGGGTGTGTGTGTTTAATACCTGTGTGTGTGTTTAATACCGGTGTGTGTTTAATACCTGTGTGTGTGTGTTTAATACCTGGGTGTATGTGTGTGTGTTTAATACCTGGGTGTGTCTGTTTAATACCTGGGTGTGTGTGTGTTTAATACCTGGGTGTGTGTGTGTTTAATACCTGGGTGTGTGTGTGTTTAATACCTGGGTGTGTGTGTGTGTGTGTGTTTAATACCTGGGTGTGTGTGTGTGTCTGTTTAATACCTGTGTGTGTGTGTGTGTGTTTAATACCTGTGTGTGTGTGTGTGTTTAATACCTGGGTGTGTGTGTTTAATACCTGTGTGTGTGTGTGTTTAATACCTGTGTGTGTGTGTTTTCATACCTGGGTGTGTGTGTGTGTTTAATACCTGGGTGTGTGTGTTTAATACCTGGGTGTGTCTGTTTAATACCTGGGTGTGTGTGTGTTTAATACCTGGGTGTGTGTGTGTTTAATACCTGGGTGTGTGTGTGTGTGTTTAATACCTGGGTGTGTGTGTGTGTTTAATACCTGGGTGTGTGTGTGTGTTTAATACCTGGGTGTGTGTGTGTGTGTGTTTAATACCTGGGTGTGTGTGTTTAATACCTGTGTGTGTGTGTGTGTTTAATACCTGGGTGTGTGTGTGTGTTTAATACCTGTGTGTGTGTGTGTGTGTGTTTAATACCTGGGTGTGTCTGTTTAATACCTGTGTGTGTGTGTGTGTGTTTAATACCTGGGTGTGTGTGTGTGTTTAATACCTGTGTGTGTGTGTGTGTGTTTAATACCTGGGTGTGTCTGTTTAATACCTGGGTGTGTGTGTGTGTTTAATACCTGGGTGTGTCTGTTTAATACCTGGGTGTGTGTGTGTGTTTAATACCTGGGTGTGTGTGTTTAATACCCGTGTGTATGTGTGTTTAATATGTGTTTGTTTGTTTGTCTTTAGTGTGTGTGTGTGTCTTTAATATCTGGGTGTGTGTGTTTAATGTGTGTGTGTGTGTGTTTTAATACCTAGGTGTGTGTGTAATATTTTTGGGTGTGTTTAATATGTGTATACATGCTGAATGCTTGTTATTGCTCTGATTTGATCAAGCCCACTCATTCATGGCATCAATCACTACTTTTCTGCAGACTTATAAACACCAGACAATGAGAACTTTACTTCCATGGTTATGAAAAATTATCATAGTGATGATGATGATGATGTCTCTCTTTGTAGGTGCATTCTCCAGTGGTGACGTGTCATCGGGGGCGGGACCTGTTGCTATGGGTGGCGCTAACTCTGAGTTGCAGCAGCCGACACCCTCACTAGCCCCTCCCACTCCCCTCACTGCCACAGCCCCCTTGACCAGCACAGCCTCCTCCCATGTGAGCAGACACACACACATAAACACACACACGCCACCACACACACACACATACACACCACCACACACACACACACATACATACATACACACATACATACAGTGGGGCAAAAAAGTATTTAATCAGCCACCAATTGTGCAAGTTCTCCCACTTAAAAAGATGAGAGAGGCCTGTAATTTTCATCATAGGTACACTTCAACTATGACAGACAAAATGAGAGAAAAGAAATCCAGAAAATCACATTGTAGGATTTTTTATGAATTTATTTGCAAATTATGGTGGAAAATAAGTATTTGGTCAATAACAAAAGTTTATCTCAATACTTTGTTATATACCCTTTGTTGGCAATGACAGAGGTCAAAAGTTTTCTGTAAGTCTTCACAAGGTTTTCACACACTGTTGCTGGTATTTTGGCCCATTCCTCCATGCAGATCTCCTCTAGAGCAGTGATTTTTTGGGGCTGTTGCTGGGCAACACGGACTTTCAACTCTTTCCAAAGATTTTCTATGGGGTTGAGATCTGGAGACTGACTAGGCCACTCCAGGACCTTGAAATGCTTCTTACGAAGCCACTCCTTCATTGCCCGGGTGGTGTGTTTGGGATCATTGTCATGCTGAAAGACCCAGCCACGTTTCATCTTCAATGCCCTTGCTGATGGAAGGAGATTTTCACTCAAATTCTCACGATACATGGCCCCATTCATTCTTTCCTTTACACGGATCAGTCGTCCTAGTCCCTTTGCAGAAAAACAGCCCCAAAGCATGATGTTTCCACCCCCATGCTTCACAGTAGGTATGGTGTTCTTTAGATGCAACTCCGCATTCTTTGTCCTCCAAACACGACGAGTTGAGTTTTTACCAAAAAGTTCTGTTTTGGTTTCATCTGACCATATGACATTCTCCAAATCTTCTTCTGGATCATCCAAATGCTCTCTAGCAAACTTCAGACGGGCCTGGACATGTACTGGCTTAAGCAGGGGGACACGTCTGGCACTGCATGATTTGGGTCCCTGGCGGCGTAGTGTGTTACTGATGGTAGGCTTTGTTACTTTGGTCCCAGCTCTCTGCAGGTCATTCACTAGGTCCCCTCGTGTGGTTCTGGGATTTTTGCTCACCGTTCTTGTGATCATTTTGACCCCACGGGGTGAGATCTTGCGTGGAGCCCCAGATCGAGGGAGATTATCAGTGGTTTTGTATGTCTTCCATTTCCTAATAATTGCTCCCACAGTTGATTTCTTCAAACCAAGCTGCTTACCTATTGCAGATTCAGTCTTCCCAGCCTGGTGCAGGTCTACAATTTGTTTCTGGTGTCCTTTGACAGCTCTTTGGTCTTGGCCATAGTGGAGTTTGGATTGTGACTGTTTGAGGTTGTGGACAGGTGTCTTTTATACTGATAACAAGTTAAAACAGGTGCCATTAATACAGGTAACGAGTGGAGGACAGAGGAGCCTCTTAAAGAAGTTGTTACAGGTCTGTGAGAGCCAGAAATCTTGCTTGTTTGTAGGTGACCAAATACTTATTTTCCACCATCATTTGCAAATAAATTCATTAAAAATCCTACAATGTGATTTTCTAGAATTTTTTTTCTCATTTTGTCTGTCATAGTTGAAGTGTACCTATGATGAAAATTACAGGCCTTGTTATGTTGGTCCCAGCTCTCTGCAGGTCATTCACTAGGTCCCCCCGTGTGGTTCTGGGATTTTTGCTCACCGTTCTTGTGATCATTTTGACCCCACGGGGTGAGATCTTGCGTGGAGCCCCAGATCGAGGGAGATTATTGCACAATTGGTGGCTGACTAAATATTTTTTTGCCCCACTGTACATACATACATACACAGGCATGCACACACACACACACACACATACACACCACCATACACACCACCAGACACCACACACATACACACCACCAGACACCACACATACACACCACCAGACACCACACACATACACACCACCACACACACACACCACACACACATACACACCACCGCACACCACACACGAACACCACACACACATACACACCACCAGACACCACACACATACACACCACACACACACAGACTAGACCTGTACTGAGCAGTCAGATCAACGTTAATGTCAGAGACATACAAGTTAAATAAAGTTCTGGAAAGCATGAGAGACAGGTTTCATATCTAACATCCTGACCACCCCCCCATCTCTGACCCCTGACCTCCTAGCTGGTCCTCTTTCCAAATGAGCAGGGGCTCTTTTTCTCTCTCTCTCTGCCCAGTTTTACCCCTCTGCTCGACCCCCCTCTCTCTGCCCGGTTGCCGGGCTTTATTGGCCTGGGAAACATATGTTTACATTGCCAAAGCAAATGAAATGGATAAGAAACAAAAGTGAAATAAACAAAACAAAATCACAGTTAACCTTACACTCCAACAGAATAGAGACATTTCAAATGTCATATTATGTATATATACAGTGTTGTAACGATGTGCAAATAGTTCAAGTTCAAAGGGGAAATAAATAAACATAAATATGGGTTGTATTTACAATGGTGTTTGTTCTTCACTGGTTGACCTTTTCTTGTGGCAACAGGTCACAAAATCGTGCTGCTGTAATGGCACACTGTGGTATTTCACCGAATAGATATGGGAGTTTATAAAAATTGGGTTTATTTTCAAATTCTTTGTTGATCTGTGTAATCTGAGGGTAAATATGTGTCTCTAATATGGTCATACATTTGGCAGGAGGTTAGGAAGTGCAGCTCAGTTTCCACCTCATTTTGTGGGCAGTGTGCACATAGCCTGTCTTCTCTTGAGAGCCAGGTCTGCCTTACGGCAGCCTTTCTCAATAGCAAGGCCATGCTCACTGAGTCTGTACATAGTCAAAGCTTTCCTTAATTTTGGGTCAGTCACAGTGGTCAGGTATTCTGTCACTGTGTACTCTCTGTTTAGGGACAAATAACATTCTAGTTTGCTCTGTTTTTTGTTAATTATTTCCAATGTGTCAAGTAATTCTCTTTTTGTTTTCTCATGATTTGGTCTAATTGTGGTCTAATTGTGTTGCTGTCCTGGGGCTCTGTGGGGTCTGTTTGTGTTTGTGAACAGAGCCCCAGGACCAGCTTGCTTAGGGGACTCTTCTCCAGGATAATCTCTCTGTAGGTGATGGCTTTGTTATGGAAGGTTTGGGAATCGCTTCCTTTTAGGTGGTTGTAGAATTTAGCGTCTCTTTTCTGGATTTGGATAATTAGCGGTTATTGGCCTAATTCTGCTCTACATGCATTATTTGGTGTTTTACGTTCTACACGGATTATGTTTTTGCAGAAATCTGCATGCAGAGTCTCAATTTGGTGTTTGTCCCATTTTGTAAATTCTTGGTTGGTGAGTGGACCCCAGACCTCACAACCATAAAAGGCAATGGGTTCTATAACTGATTCAAGTACACTGCTCAAAAAAATAAAGGGAACACTTAAACAACACAATGTAACTCCAAGTCAATCACACTTCTGTGAAATCAAACTGTCCACTTAGGAAGCAACACTGATTGACAATAAATTTCACATGCTGTTGTGCAAATGGAATAGACAACAGGGGGAAATTATAGGCAATTAGCAAGACACCCCCAATAAAGGAGTGGTTCTGCAGGTGGTGACCACAGACCACCTCTCAGTTCCTATGCTTCCTGGCTGATGTTTTGGTCACTTTTGAATGCTGGCGGTGCTTTCACTCTAGTGGTAGCATGAGACAGAGTCTACAACCCACACAAGTGGCTCAGGTAGTGCAGCTCATCCAGGATGAAACATCAATGCGAGCTCTGGCAAGAAGGTTTGCTGTGTCTGTCAGCGTAGTGTCCAGAGCATGGAGGCGCTACCAGGAGACAGGCCAGTAACTCAGGAGACGTGGAGGAGGCCGTAGGAGGGCAACAACCCAGCAGCAGGACCGCTACCTCCGCCTTTGTGCAAGGAGGGGCACTGCCAGAGCCCTGCAAAATGACCTCTAGCAGGCCACAAATGTGCATGTGTCTGCTCAAACGGTCAGAAACAGACTCCATGAGGGTGGTATAAGGGCCTGACGTCCACAGGTGGGGGTTATGCTTACAGCCCAACACTGTGCAGGAACTTTTGGCATTTGCCAGAGAACACCAAGATTGGCAAATTCGCCACTGGCGCCTTGTGCTCTTCACAGGTGAAAGCAGGTTCACACTGAGCACATGTGACAGACATTACAGAGTCTGGAGATGCCGTGGAGAACGTTCTGCTGCCTGCAACATCCTCCAGCATGACCGGTTTGGAGGTGGGTCAGTCATGGTGTGGGTTGGCATTTCTTTGGTGGGCCGCACAGCCCTCCATGTGCTCGCCAGTGGTAGCCTGACTGCCATTAGGTACCGAGATGAGATCCTCAGACCCCTTGTGAGACCATATGCTGGTGCGTTCCTCCTAATGCAAGACAATGCTAGACCTCATGTGGCTGTAGTGTGTCAGCAGTTCCTGCAAGAGGAAGGCATTGATGCTATGGACTGGCCCGCCCATTCCCCAGACCTGAATCCAATTGAGCACATCTGGGACATCATGTCTCGCTCCATCCACCAACGCCACGTTGCACCACAGACTGTCCAGGAGTTGGCGGATGCTTTAGTCCAGGTCTGGGAGGAGATCCCTCAGGTGACCATCCGCCACCTCATCAGGAGCATGCCCAGGCATTGTAGGGAGGTCATACAGGCACGTGGAGGCCCCATACACTACTGAGCCTCATTTTGACTTGTTTTAAGGACATTACATCAAAGTTGGTTCAGGCTGTAGTGTGGTTTTCCACTTTAATTTTTAGTGTGACTCCAAATCCAGACCTCCATGGGTTGATACATTTGATTTCCATTGATAATTTTTGTGTGATTTTGTTGTCAGCACATTCAACTATGTAAAGAAAAAAGTATTTAATAAGAATATTTCATTCAGATCTAGATGTTATTTTTGTGTTCCCTTTGTTTTTTTGAGCAGTGTATTTTTGCCAGATCCTACATTGAAGGCCCTTCTTGCCTTGTCTCTCAGATTGTTCACAGCTTTGTGGAAGTTACCTGTTGCGCTGATGTTTAGACAGAGGTATGTATAGTTTGTGTGCTTTAGGGCAACGGTGCCTAGATGGAATTTGTATTTGTGGTCCTGGCTACTAGACCTTTTTTGGAACACCATTATTTTTGTCTTACTGAGATTTACTGTCAGGGCCCAGGACTGACAGAATCTGTGCAGAAGATCTAGGTGCTGCTTTAGGCCCTCTCTGCTTTCCCCTGATCTGACAGGCACTATGGAGGAGTAAAAGGGATCCAATTCTACCAGTCACCCTTCTGGTCCCAACACACACATTCTCCCCTCTCATACATAGCGGAGAGGAGGCCCAGGGTAGCAGGACATCATGTCTATTTACTACCTGTGGAGGACAGAAAGCTGCTCCATGCACAGTGTGTCTGTCTCCCCAAGTCACCAACTGCATCCAGTCATCCCCATGTATTGTAACTGAGTGTCTCTCTCCTGTAGGTGAGTGGGTTACCAGGTCTAGTGTTCAACATGGCTCCCTCCCACATGTTTGGAAACCGACTCAACCCCAACTCTGCCATGGCTGCTCTCATCGCACAGTCTGAGGCTTCCCCCACAGGTTGGCACTAACGTGTGTGTGTGTGTGTGTGATCATGGATAAGTCACGGTCTACAGAGAGTCCAGAGGACACCACACCCACTGACTGACTCCTCCCACTGACACACTGCTTAGGTTACGGCACACACACGCACGCATACACACACACACACACACACACACACACACACACACACACACACGCACACACACACCACACAGCAGTGCCGGGTTAGAGAGAAGGATTGACTGTGTGGGATGTGATGACCGGTCTACTTGTGGAGGTAGGTGGACATAGGAGGAGTAGGGCTGGGTGATATGGGCAAAATATCATATCACAATATTTTTCACATTTTTGACAGTATTTTAGGTTTTTGAATATTAAATGCTGTACATATGCTTTCTGAGTATCTCATGACCCTAGGGTGGCAACACATAAATTATAAGTGATTCCAAACAAACAAAATGATTTTCATCATTTTCATCAATATCTGTATTTTCTGCACTTTTGTCATTATTTCCACGCTGACAGGCAGCATGATATGGGCAAAAATATAGGCTTAGTTAATTGGTGAACTGTTGAAATCATGGAAATATAATGATTATTTGAATTCTATACTTGAAATATAGTGAGCTGAACCTTGAATACATTGTTGTTTGACATGAAAACAAATGAATAAGCCAGTGAGTAATTATTGACCGGGTAGGAACCAAAGTGTTGGTCAGTGTTTCCAGGTTACCCTAATTTAGATGTTACATTACATGTTTTCTTACTTCATGTAGCTAGCTAGCTGGCCAACATATTAATGCTTTGCTTATTCCTCTCTATACCGTTGCACAAGCATGCTTATCAAAGCCTACACCAGCACTGGTAGCAGGCAGTATTAGCTAACTAGCTACGTTTGCTGTGACTCTTAGCTGGCCATCTAGCTAGCTAGCTAAATGTACTCACTAGTGATTAGCATTAGCAGCTAACACAAATTATTTTAGCAACATCTTGCTCAGAAAAGACAAACTTTTAGTTTGCAGACAGTAAGATACAGACCTGGGCCCTGACAGTAAATCTCAGTAAGACAAAAATAAGGGTGTTCCAAAAAAGGTCCAGTCACCAGCACCACAAATATAAATTCCATCTAGACACCGTTGCCCTACAGCACACAAACTATACATACCTCGGCCTAAACATCAGCACCACATGTAACTTCAACAAAGCTGTGAACAATATTGAGAGACAAGGCAAGAAGGGCCTTCAATGCCATCAAAAGGAACATAAAATTAGAAATACTAATTAGGATCTGGCAAAAAATACTTGAATCAGTTATAGAACCCATTGCCCTTTATGGTTGTGAGGTCTGGGGTCCACTCACCAACCAAGAATTCACGAAATGGGACAAACACCTAATTGAGTCTCTGCATGCAGAAATCTGCAAAAAATATCCTCCGTGTACAACGTAAAACACCAAATAATGCATGTAGAGCAGAATTAGGCCAATAACCGCTAATTATCCAAATCCAGAAAAGAGCCGTTAAATTCTATAACCACCTAAAAGGAAGCGATTCCCAAACCTTCCATAACAAAGCCATCACCTACAGAGAGATGAACCTGGAGAAGAGTCCCCTAAGCAAGCTGGTCCTGGGGCTCTGTTCACAAACAAACAGAGCCCCAGGACAGCAACACAATTAGACCTTTCCAAATCATGAGAAAACAGAAAGATAATTACTTGACACATTGGAAATAATTAACAAAAAAACAGAGCAAACTAGAATGCTATTTGTCCCTAAACAGAGAGTACACAGTGACAGAATACCTGACTAACACTTTTCAGCCCGGATTTGAACCCAATCTAACGTCTCTGGAGAGACCTGAAAATAGCTGTGCTGCGACGTTCTCCATCCAACCTGACAGAGCTTGAGAGGATCTGCAGAGAAGAATGGGAGAAACTCCCCAAATAGAGTTGTGCCAAGCTTGTAGCGTCATACCCAAAAAGTCGCGAGGCTGTAATCACTGCAACAAAGTACTGAGTAAAGGGTGTGAATACTTATGTAAATGTAGTATTTCTGTTATTTATTTGTAAATCATTTTTGCTTTGACATTATGGGGTATTGTATGTAGATGAGGATTTAAAAAAAAAAAAATCAATTTTAGAATCATCCTGCAACGTAACATAATGTGGAACAAGTCAAGGGGTTTGAATACTTTCAGAATGCACTGTACACACACTAATAGTGTATAGAACGCTTCTAGAATGCACTGTACACACACTAATAGTGTATAGAACGCTTCTAGAATGCACTGTACACACTAATAGTGTAAGGAATGCTTCTAGAATGCACTGTACACACACTAATAGTGTATAGAACGCTTCTAGAATGCACTGTACACACTAATAGTGTAAGGAATGCTTCTAGAATGCACTGTACACACACTAATAGTGTATAGAACGCTTCTAGAATGCACTGTACACACTAATAGTGTAAGGAATGCTTCTAGAATGCACTGTACACACACTAATAGTGTATAGAACGCTTCTAGAATGCACTGTACACACTAATAGTGTAAGGAATGCTTCTAGAATGCACTGTACACACACTAATAGTGTATAGAACGCTTCTAGAATGCACTGTACACACTAATAGTGTAAGGAATGCTTCTAGAATGCACTGTACACACACTAATAGTGTATAGAACGCTTCTAGAATGCACTGTACACACACTAATAGTGTATAGAACGCTTCTAGAATGCACTGTACACACTAATAGTGTATAGAACGCTTCTAGAATGCACTGTACACACACTAATAGTGTATAGAACGCTTCTAGAATGCACTGTACACACTAATAGTGTATAGAACGCTTCTAGAATGCACTGTACACACACTAGTAGTGTATAGAACGCTTCTAGAATGCACTGTACACACACTAATAGTGTATAGAACGCTTCTAGAATGCACTGTACACACTAATAGTGTATAGAACGCTTCTAGAATGCACTGTACACACACTAGTAGTGTATAGAACGCTTCTAGAATGCACTGTACACACTAATAGTGTATAGAACGCTTCTAGAATGCACTGTACACACTAATAGTGTATAGAACGCTTCTAGAATGCACTGTACACACTAATAATGTATAGAACGCTTCTAGAATGCACTGTACACACTAATAGTGTATAGAACGCTTCTAGAATGCACTGTACACACTAATAATGTATAGAACGCTTCTAGAATGCACTGTACACACTAATAGTGTATAGAACGCTTCTAGAATGCACTGTACACACTAATAGTGTAAGGAATGCTTCTAGAATGCACTGTACACACTAATAGTGTAAGGAATGCTTCTAGAATGCACTGTACACACACTAGTAGTGTATAGAACGCTTCTAGAAAGCAGCATGTCAGCAACATTGTTCCAGCCATCTGACCATGCTGTGTGAACAGCAACCAAGTGCTCGTGACTCTGTGGTCGAGCAACTGCTCTCTCCTTGAGTGACAGGGGGCAGGGCTTGGTGTGGTTAGAGAGAGAGGGGTAGAGAGAGAGAGGGGTAGAGAGAGAGAGGGGTAGAGAGAGAGAGGGGTAGAGAGAGAGAGGGGTAGAGAGACAGAGAGGGGTAGAGAGACAGAGAGGGGTAGAGAGACAGAGCGGGGTAGAGAGAGAGGGGTAGAGAGAGAGAGGGGTAGAGAGAGAGAGGTAGAGAGAGAGGGGTAGAGAGAGAGAGGGGTAGAGAGACAGAGCGGGGTAGAGAGAGAGGGGTAGAGAGAGAGGGGTAGAGAGAGAGAGGGGTAGAGAGAGAGAGGGGGGTAGAGAGAGAGAGAGGGGTAGATAGAGAGAGGGGTAGAGAGAGAGAGGGGTAGAGAGAGAGAGGGGTAGAGAGAGAGAGGGGTAGAGAGAGAGAGGGGTAGAGAGAGAGAGGGGTAGAGAGAGAGAGAGGGGTAGAGAGAGAGAGAGGGGTAGAGAGAGAGAGGGGTAGAGAGAGAGAGGGGTAGAGAGAGAGGTGACTCAAGTAGAAAACGGAGTAACCTATAAGAACTGACATACACCGGAGTAGCGTATCACATTTAACAAGGCAAAGATTGAAATACTGTTACAAAAGGTGAAGAACAAACTGAAAGTGGTCTGTGCATCAATACTGGTATATAATAAATACGGTACACCACCCAGCCCTAAGGGGGAGGAGTGGGAGAAAGGGGTGAGTCAAGTGTTTTCTGGTGTTTCAGTATCGCCTGCAGCCATTGGTCCTCCCTGACCTATAGGGGTTAACTATAATGTGACTGGGTTGTGTGTGTGGGGGTGTTTTTGCTTTTGAATGACAGGCAGGAAAGGTGAAGAAGAGAGTTAAAAGGGGGTCAAATAGGAGTTGAGATTGACTGTCGGAAGTGGAGACCAGCGCATGTCAAGTCCCGTATACTATTGTGCTGTGTTAGCCTGTGCGCTGTGTTAGTCTGTGCGCTGTGTTAGCCTGTGCGCTGTGTTAGCCTGTGCGCTGTGTTAGCGTGTGCGCTGTGTTAGCCTGTGTGCTGTGTTAGCCTGTGTGCTGTGTTAGCCTGTGCGCTGTGTTAGCCTGTGCGCTGTGTTAGCCTGTGCGCTGTGTTAGCCTGTGCGCTGTGTTAGCCTGTGCGCTGTGTTAGCCTGTGTGCTGTCTTAGCCTGTGTGCTGTGTTAGCCTGTGCGCTGTGTTAGCCTGTGCGCTGTGTTAGCCTGTGCGCGCTGTGTTAGCCTGTGCGCGCTGTGTTAGCCTGTGCGCGCTGTGTTAGCTTGTGCGCGCTGTGTTAGCCTGTGCGCTGTGTTAGCCTGTGTGCTGTCTTAGCCTGTGTGCTGTGTTAGCCTGTGTGCTGTGTTAGCCTGTGCGCGCTGTGTTAGCCTGTGCGCGCTGTGTTAGCCTGTGCGCGCTGTGTTAGCCTGTGCGCTGTGTTTGCCTGTGCGCTGTGTTAGCCTGTGCGCTGTGTTAGCCTGTGCGCGCTGTGTTAGCCTGTGTGCTGTGTTAGCCTGTGCGCTGTGTTAGCCTGTGCGCGCTGTGTTAGCCTGTGCGCGCTGTGTTAGCCTGTGCGCGCTGTGTTAGCCTGTGCGCTGTGTTAGCCTGTGCGCTGTGTTAGCCTGTGCGCTGTGTTAGCCTGTGCGCTGTGTTAGCCTGTGCGCTGTGTTAGCCTGTGCGCTGTGTTAGCCTGTGCGCTGTGTTAGCCTGTGCGCTGTGTTAGCGTGTGAGATTCATTACTCTTTGCAAGGAAAATGAACGTCTGGCCTGGGAGGGAGGGAGATACTATCACAGTTGTAAGTGTGTTATTTACTGTGTGTAGATCAGGATGTTGGAGATGGAAACAGTGTTGGAGCTCAGGGCTTCCCCAGACGAGCCTCTCCCAAGACCACCCTCTCTCCACAGTGAGTACACACACATTCCCCCTATTCCCGGTGAACCCATATTTACATTCCACACAAAATACCCTCCACCCATCCCTCTTTCTCTCTCTCTCTCTCTCTCTCTCTCTCTCTCTCTCTCTCTCTCTCTCTCTCTACCCCCCTCTCTCTCTCCACCCAGCCCTCCCTCTCTCCACCCATCCCCTCCTCTCTCTCACCCCCCCTCTCTTTCTCTCCATCCATCCTCCCCCCTCTCTCTCCACCAATCCACCTCCTCTCTTTCTCTCCACCCATCCTCCCCCTCTCTCTACCATCCCCCTCTCCTGTCTTCCCCTCCGCTGGTCCCTCGTGTGGGGGGGGGGTCTTTCTCCCTCCCTCCCACAAACACACACACGCTGGTCTCCCCCCTCCTTTTCTGGTCTCTTCTGTGAGTGTGTGATGGTGGGAAACGTCCTTCAGCTCTGCGCTTGCTTTTCTTTTTTTTTACAAAGATAGTTTGCCTTTTCTCAGTTTTTCTGCCAACAAGCGCGTGTGGGGATGTCTGGGAAAGGGATGTGTGTGTGTGGAGGAATGGGTGTTTGACACTGCAGCTTTTACACTTTGTGGGATGGATAGTTGAACTCGACAAGGTTGGTTGCTTACTACTGTAAATATTTATGGTATTTTTTTACTGTATAAATAGCAAATAGATGTAGTACTGTGTATAACTGAATAATGGAGGTATTTTAAGAAGTTTCCTTCAGTATGCTCCAAACATTTACTAGCTGAATTTTTCCAATAAGAATGCTCTTTTTGTGCGTGTGTGCGTGTGTGCGTGCGTGTGTGTGTGCGCGTGTGTGTGTGCGTGTGTGTGTGCGTGCGTGTGTGTGTGCGTGCGTGTGTGTGTGCGTGCGTGTGTGTGTGTGCGCGTGTGCGTGCGCGCGTGTGTGCGCGCGTACGCGTGTGTGTGCGTGCGCGTGTGTGTGTGCGCGTGTGTGCGTGTGCGTGCGTGCGTGTGTGCGTGCGTGTGTGTGTGTGTGCGTGCGTGTGTGTGCGTGCGTGTGTGCGTGCGCACTAGGAAGTGAGATGGAATGGTAAAAATGCTCTCCCTCCCTCCCTCAGTTGCTTATTCCTGAACAGTGAAGTTCTCTCCTAGCTCTCTTTTTCCTCCCTCTTTCTCTCTCACACATCAGAGTGTGTCTAAACTCACACAGAGTGATTTACTGCACCAGGGGTACTACACACACACACACTCTTTCTCTCCCATACACACACACACACACACACACACACCACTCTGCTCACTCTCTCATTCTCTCTGTTTCTCTCTCTCTCTCTTTGTGTTTCTCTCTCTGTTTCTCTCTCTGTGTTTCTCTCTCTCTGTTTCTCTCTCTGTGTTTCTCTCTCTCTGTTTCTCTCTCTGTCTTTCTCTCTCTCTGTGTTTCTCTCTCTCTGTTTCTCTCTCTGTCTTTCTCTCTCTCTGTTTCTCTCTCTCTGTTTCTCTCTCTCTCTCTTTCTCTCTCTTTGTGTTTCTCTCTCTCTGTTTCTCTCTCTCTCTTTCTCTCTCTCTGTTTCTCTCTCTGTGTTTCTCTCTCTCTGTTTCTCTCTCTCTCTTTCTCTCTCTCTGTTTCTCTCTCTGTGTTTCTCTCTCTGTGTTTCTCTCTGTGTTTCTCTCTGTGTTTCTCTCTCTGTGTTTCTCTCTGTGTTTCTCTCTCTCTGTGTTTCTCTCTCTCTGTGTTTCTCTCTCTCTGTTTCTCTCTCTGTGTTTCTCTCTCTCTGTTTCTCTCTCTCTCTTTCTCTCTGTTTCTCTCTCTGTGTTTCTCTCTCTGTGTTTCTCTCTCTGTGTTTCTCTCTGTGTTTCTCTCTCTTTCTCTCTCTCTGTGTTTCTCTCTCTCTGTGTTTCTCTCTCTGTTTCTCTTTCTCTCTCTTTGTGTTTCTCTCTCTGTGTTTCTCTCTCTCTGTGTTTCTCTCTCTGTTTCTCTTTCTCTCTCTGTGTTTCTCTCTCTGTTTCTCTTTCTCTCTCTTTGTGTTTCTCTCTCTGTGTTTCTCTCTCTGTGTTTCTCTCTGTGTTTCTCTCTCTTTCTCTCTCTCTGTGTTTCTCTCTCTCTGGTGTTTCTCTCTCTCTGTTTCTCTCTCTCTGTGTTTCTCTCTCTGTGTTTCTCTCTCTCTCTTTCTCTCTCTGGTGTTTCTCTGTCTCTAACATATTTAGTTGGCAAACATTAGAAGTGAATTTCAAGTCTAACTTGATCACTGCTCTAGACGCTGCTCAACAGTGAATCGTCAGGTCATGAAACTTCAGTTTGCACTTTGTAAACAAGTATACCATGTGACTGGCTAAATTACATTTTTGTGAATACTAAAATATATACTTCTGACTGTTTTGAAAATCCTACCTTTCAATACCACGATATACTGTACGGTATACCGCCCAAGCACACCCTGTAACAACACGTTGATTTGGTTTGACATTCTTCATGTTTGTTTCGTGTTATGTGTTTAATCTCCTTTACTCTTCACCTCTCTCTCTCCCCCAAACCCTCCTCTCTCTCCCCCAAACCCTCCTCTCTCTCCCCCAAACCCTCCCTCTCATCCTCCAGTTCTCCTCTAGCTGGGCTACAGATCCGGTATGACCCAGGGTCAGCGTCAGGGTTAGGGGGGTTAGGTTCAGGTCATGGAGGCGGGGGGGACACCTCTATAGAACAGCTGCTGGAGAGACAGTGGAGTGATGGACAACAGCTCCTACTGCAGCAGGGAGCACAGGGAGATGGTGAGCACACACACCTACATGACTTCATCAGATCTAATCTACTCACCTATATTTCATTGTTTGGATAATTCAATTGTATTGGTTTAATATGGTCTCCTCTCTGTGTGTGGTAGTGTTGGGGTTGTTGAAGTCCCTCCACCAGCTGCAACAGGAGAACAGTATTGTATTGGTTTAATATCTCTGTGTGTGGTAGTGTTGGGGTTGTTGAAGTCCCTCTACCAGCTGCAACAGGAGAACAGTATTGTATTGGTTTAATATCTCTGTGTGTGGTAGTGTTGGGGTTGTTGAAGTCCCTCCACCAGCTGCAACAGGAGAACAGTATTGTATTGGTTTAATATCTCTGTGTGTGGTAGTGTTGGGGTTGTTGAAGTCCCTCTACCAGCTGCAACAGGAGAACAGTATTGTATTGGTTTAATATCTCTGTGTGTGGTAGTGTTGGGGTTGTTGAAGTCCCTCCACCAGCTGCAACAGGAGAACAGTATTGTATTGGTTTAATATGGTCTCCTCTCTGTGTGTGGTAGTGTTGGGGTTGTTGAAGTCCCTCCACCAGCTGCAACAGGAGAACAGTATTGTATTGGTTTAATATCTCTGTGTGTGGTAGTGTTGGGGTTGTTGAAGTCCCTCCACCAGCTGCAACAGGAGAACAGTATTGTATTGGTTTAATATGGTCTCCTCTCTGTGTGTGGTAGTGTTGGGGTTGTTGAAGTCCCTCCACCAGCTGCAACAGGAGAACAGTATTGTATTGGTTTAATATCTCTGTGTGTGGTAGTGTTGGGGTTGTTGAAGTCCCTCCACCAGCTGCAACAGGAGAACAGTATTGTATTGGTTTAATATGGTCTCCTCTCTGTGTGTGGTAGTGTTGGGGTTGTTGAAGTCCCTCTACCAGCTGCAACAGGAGAACAGTATTGTATTGGTTTAATATCTCTGTGTGTGGTAGTGTTGGGGTTGTTGAAGTCCCTCCACCAGCTGCAACAGGAGAACAGTATTGTATTGGTTTAATATCTCTGTGTGTGGTAGTGTTGGGGTTGTTGAAGTCCCTCTACCAGCTGCAACAGGAGAACAGTATTGTATTGGTTTAATATCTCTGTGTGTGGTAGTGTTGGGGTTGTTGAAGTCCCTCTACCAGCTGCAACAGGAGAACAGTATTGTATTGGTTTAATATCTCTGTGTGTGGTAGTGTTGGGGTTGTTGAAGTCCCTCCACCAGCTGCAACAGGAGAACAGTATTGTATTGGTTTAATATGGTCTCCTCTCTGTGTGTGGTAGTGTTGGGGTTGTTGAAGTCCCTCTACCAGCTGCAACAGGAGAACAGTATTGTATTGTTTTAATATGGTCTCCTCTCTGTGTGTGGTAGTGTTGGGGTTGTTGAAGTCCCTCCACCAGCTGCAACAGGAGAACAGTATTGTATTGGTTTAATATCTCTGTGTGTGGTAGTGTTGGGGTTGTTGAAGTCCCTCCACCAGCTGCAACAGGAGAACAGTATTGTATTGGTTTAATATGGTCTCCTCTCTGTGTGTGGTAGTGTTGGGGTTGTTGAAGTCCCTCCACCAGCTGCAACAGGAGAACAGTATTGTATTGGTTTAATATCTCTGTGTGTGGTAGTGTTGGGGTTGTTGAAGTCCCTCCACCAGCTGCAACAGGAGAACAGTATTGTATTGGTTTAATATGGTCTCCTCTCTGTGTGTGGTAGTGTTGGGGTTGTTGAAGTCCCTCCACCAGCTGCAACAGGAGAACAGTATTGTATTGGTTTAATATCTCTGTGTGTGGTAGTGTTGGGGTTGTTGAAGTCCCTCTACCAGCTGCAGCAGGAGAACAGGCGTCTAGAAGACCAGATTAAAACTCTGACCATGAAGAAAGAACGACTGCAGCTCCTGTCAGCTCAGCTGTCTGTGCCTTTCACCCCTTCTGCTGCTGCCCAAGGTACACACACACACCCCCTAACCTCACCCTGACATACACACTGTCACTCTCACTGTCTGACTGTGTGATGTTGTGTGTTTCAGATGTGAAGGGTGACTCCTCTCTACCTGCTCAGGTAAGGCAGCACCATTACCCAGCTAGATGCTGTCGTTACACTGGTTATGCTGTCGTTACACTGGTTATGCTGTCGTTACACTGGTTATGCTGTCGTTACACACTGGTTATGCTGTCGTTACACACTGGTTATGCTGTCGTTACACACTGGTTATGCTGTCGTTACACTGGTTATGCTGTCATTACACACTGGTTATGCTGTCATTGCACACTAGTTATGCTGTCATTACACACTGGTTATGCTGTCGTTACACACTGGTTATGCTGTCATTGCACACTAGTTACGCTGTCATTACACACTGGTTATGCTGTCGTTACACACTGGTTATGCTGTCGTTACACACTGATTATGCTGTCATTACACACTGGTTATGCTGTCATTACACACTGGTTATGCTGTCGTTACACTGGTTATGCTGTCATTGCACACTAGTTAAGCTGTCATTACACACTAGTTATGCTGTCATTACACACTGGTTATGCTGTCGTTACACACTGGTTATGCTGTCATTACACACTGGTTATGCTGTCATTGCACACTAGTTATGCTGTCGTTACACACTGGTTATGCTGTCGTTACACACTGGTTATGCTGTCATTACACACTGGTTATGCTGTCGTTACACTGGTTATGCTGTCATTACACACTGGTTATGCTGTCATTGCACACTAGTTATGCTGTCGTTACACACTGGTTATGCTGTCGTTACACACTGGTTATGCTGTCGTTACACACTGGTTATGCTGTCGTTACACACTAGTTATGCTGTCGTTACACACTGGTTATGCTGTCGTTACACTGGCTATGCTGTCGTTACACACTAGTTATGCTGTCGTTACACACTGGTTATGCTGTCGTTACACTGGTTATGCTGTTGTTACACACTGGTTATGCTGTCGTTACACACTGGTTATGCTGTCGTTACACACTGGTTATGCTGTCGTTACACTGGTTATGCTGTCGTTACACACTGGTTATGCTGTCGTTATACACTGGTTATGCTGTCGTTACACACTGGTTATGCTGTCGTTACACACTGGTTATGCTGTCGTTACACTGGTTATGCTGTCGTTACACTGGTTATGCTGTCGTTACACACTGGTTATGCTGTCATTGCACACTAGTTATGCTGTTATGCTGTCATTACACACTGGTTATGCTGTCGTTGCACACTTGTTATGCTGTCATTGCACACTGGTTATGCTGTCGTTACACACTGGTTATGCTGTCGTTGCACACTGGTTATACTGTCGTTACACACTGGTTATGCTGTCTTTACACACTAGTTATGCTGTCATTATACACTAGTTATGCTGTCATTACACACTAATTATGCTGTTATGCTGTCATTACACACTAGTTATGCTGTCATTACACACTAGTTATGCTGTCATTACACACTAGTTATGCTGTCATTGCACACTAGTTATGCTGTCATTGCACACTAGTTATGCTGTCATTACACACTGGTTATGCTGTTATGCTGTCATTACACACTAGTTATGCTGTCATTACACACTAGTTATGCTGTCATTGCACACTAGTTATGCTGTCATTATACACTAGTTATGCTGTCATTACACACTAATTATGCTGTTATGCTGTCATTACACACTGGTTATGCTGTCATTGCACACTAGTTATGCTGTCATTGCACACTAGTTATGCTGTCATTACACACTGGTTATGCTGTCATTACACACTAATTATGCTGTTATGCTGTCATTGCACACTAGTTATGCTGTCATTACACACTAATTATGCTGTTATGCTGTCATTGCACACTAGTTATGCTGTCATTACACACTAATTATGCTGTTATGCTGTCATTACACACTAGTTATGCTGTCATTACACACTAATTATGCTGTTATGCTGTCATTACACACTAGTTATGCTGTCATTACACACTTGTTATGCTGTCATTACACACTAATTATGATGTTATGCTGTCGTTACACACTGGTTATGCTGTCATTACACACTTGTTATGCTGTCATTGCACACTAGTTATGCTGTCATTACACACTAGTTATGCTGTCATTGCACACTAGTTATGCTGTCATTGCACACTGGTTATGCTGTCATTATACACTAGTTATGCTGTCATTACACACTAATTATGCTGTTATGCTGTCATTACACACTGGTTATGCTGTCATTGCACACTGGTTATGCTGATATTGCACACTGGTTATGCTGGTATTGGTAAACAAAGCTCTTTCTCTGTCTCTCTCGCAGGATAGTGTGTCGTGTGGCCGCAGTAGTGGTGGCTCTACCTCTTCTCTCTCCACCCCCCCCTCCATCTCCCACAG